>NC_067143.1:25723365-25786273 GCF_903995435.1 Acomys russatus
ATGTTAATTCTTGCTTAGGACATGATGTCCTATAAATGTTATGAAAGAATATCATTTTTCCTGTAGAAGCGAAGGCATTTTTCAGGCCACGTTACAAAAGGTTAGGTTCCCAAGTAACATCTGCGGGTCACCTGCTTGCCTGTAAATTGCTTCTAAGCTAACCCCCTGCCCCCAGTGTTATATAATCCTTAGAAGGAATTCTCACGTGGAAGAAAGAATGGAACGTAATTGACATCTGAAAGATGTGTAAAGATTAAAACCAAAACAGAACCCCCTCCCAAATAAAACAATCCCACCCACCCCTGCTAATACTTGTCATCTTCTCCACATGGCCCTACAAGTGTGTTCAGGACGCCTACGCCCTAGGATGCACCCTTCTGAACTAAAAATAATAGAGCAGGCTCAGCTTTTGGGAGGTCTCAACGGCTTTGTTTCATCTCCTTTGTAAATATCTCCCTGTTGACACCACATGTGCTTCCGAGCTTTCAAAGGCCAGGCATTTGTATGGGTAGTATTGCTGGGCCCTAAGCAGACAACAAGATGTTGAAGAGTCTGAGCTGAAGTCTACCCGGCTAGGCTGGTTTGTTATGTCGTTGAATATTTCTCCCCTTTATAGTCTTTGAAATGTTTTGAATTAAAATAGCTTACTCAAGGTCACTGAAGGCATATGGTCCTGCTCAAAACTTTAAACAAAACATTAGTTTTTACAACCTTTTGTAATTTGGTATTGTATACAACATGGTCATATGCGAGGGGGTTTCTGTAATCTTTTCAGTGGGTGATAGAAATATGAGAAGCAAATTTATAAGCCATTTAGTGAAGCATTTAATCAATTTCATGCATAGGAAACAAGTCTGATGCCTTGGCTTTATCAATCTTTCTCTCCAGCAGAAGCACCAGCCCACTCCATCTCCAAACACAGCCTGGATGGGGAGCGGGTGGGAGGTGGGGGGGATGGGTGGAGACCAAGGAGGAACCTTTTTCTGTGGCGGAATGGAAATGTCAGGGCTTCTGAAGCTGGCCTGACACACTTCGCAGCGTCTCAAAACCTTCTGGAGGCTGTTAACGTGTTTTAGACAGGGAGCCGGGATCTAGTGTTTGGAGGAAGTTTTCAAAGCCCTTTACTGCAAAGTTATTCATTAAACACCCTTTCCCAGAGTAGCTCTCATGTGCTCAGCCCTACAGATTGGACTCAGCTTTGGACTCCAAGAAATATTTTTACAAACCCATTTCAGTAGTTATTGTTTTCAAATGCATGGCGGGAAAACAAAACAAAAAAACAAAACAAACAAACAAAAAGTCAAACAAACAAAACCCAAATTGAATTACATTACAAGGTAACTTCTGAACCAAGGAGTCAAAACTACAGTTCCAGAGTAACCAAAAGCCACCCAAGTGCCAGGGCCGCCTTAGTACTTTGTAGAACTTTCTATCTTATAGGGTTTGTGTTCTGAAGGCACCCCCGTCTTGTTTAAAGAATGAATTCTGCTCTTGGGACAACATTGTGGGTTGGTATTTTCCTTGCTGTCCTATGCTATAATTTCCCCTATGACGCTGTACTCCAAACCATCATATCCTTCAGTGAAGATGTCCTGAGGGAGCAGAAAGTGATTTTGATGACAATCATTATCTGCTAAACTATATTAAAATAACATTAAATCCACCTTGTCCTCTAAATCTGAAACTAATACAAAGGTACACCATTTCTCTCCCTCCTTCCCACCCTTCCTCCCTCCCCCTCTCTCCCTCCCTGTCTGTTTGTCTCTGTTTCTATCTCCATCCCTCTCTCCCCACCCCCTCTCTCTCTCACAGAGAGTCTCTACTTCACCCTGGCTGTCCCTTAACTCCCTATGCAAACCATGAGAGCTTCAAACTCAGAAATCCACTTACCTTTGCCTCCCAAGGGCGGGGCTCAAAGGTGTGTACTACTATGCTTGGCCATCATTTACAATTTAGAAAACGATTTTTTTTTTTTTTGCTATTGATTCTGGAGCCTCAAAAAACAGCCCTGTGAATAATTCCAGTTGAGATGACTCTGTTCTGGTTTTAAATGAGCTCCATTCTTGGGCTTTCTGCAGCCTGCTAATGTCTCTTATTCCTGGAAACTGACATATGTAAGGATCTTCCCACCTTGGCAATTCAGTAACACACACACACACACACACACACACACACACACACACTTTTCACACCATTTGAGCTGTAGATGTCCCTTGACTATAGTATATTGACTTGGCTTGGCAATCCTGTGTAAAGTTGGTGTCTCTCATGGAGACTGGAGGTCTCTGGTCAGGAGATTGGAGTTGTCTTTGCCTAATCTGCTGTTAATCTCTCTGTCTGTCTGTCTATCTATCTATCTATCTATCTATCTATCTATCTATCTATCTATGTCATCTGCTACATATCAATCTCTATTGTCTATCATCTATTGATCATTTATCTGTCTATTAATCAATTATCTACTGCCTATTGTTATTCAACAATTCAACCTTTAACTTTTAGTCTAAACTAGCATCTTATTGATTTTTTTCTAATCAATCATTTTAGAGGAAAAGTTTTCTATGGTATAGGATATTATAAGTGCATTAAGCTGGTGTTGTAAAGGTGAATACAGCTCTTGGATTGATGTGAGCTCAAAAACAAAGCAGTTAAGGATGAATAAATCAGCTGCCCTTTGTGAGCCTGTTTCCAAGAGAGAGAGAGAGAGAGAGAGAGAGAGAGAGAGAGAGAGAGAGAGAGAGAGAGAGAGAGAGAGAAGCAAAGAGATAATAATCAACAGTTTAGAACTAAGAAATTTAAATTCCTCAAATAAAATTTGAAGGACAAAACTTCTGTCTTATCCTCCTCTGCCTCATTAACATGAAGGTGGTAGAAGGTATAACTGAGGTCTTTGGCATTATTTTTCAATTCCAGTTGCCTTTCCACCTGAGATGTGACCCATCAACAGTGTGTAGCTTGACAATCCCCTATCCCTCCAGGGGAACTTAGTAAACAAGGACAACATCACAGCATTGTGCAGCTGATGCTTTCTTCAGTGAATCTCTGGCAATCTCACTTGGTTAGTAGGAACAGATGTGCTCCTCTCTACCTGCTTCATGGTGGGCTGTGTCAAATGTTCTCATGCTGTATGCCGCCAGGTTTCCTCTACTATTGCTTAGAAGTTGTCTTTTTAAACGCAAGTCTTTCTATAGTCTCACATACATTTTTCAGCTCCACTTAACCCACAAGTCAGTTTGGCCTCTCACCTTCTGTTGATAGCCTCTCCAAGAAGGAGGACACCATAGCCCGAGCCTTCTGTATTGGGTTTTCTAGAGCAAGCTGGAGTCAGGAGCCAGAGTAGTCACAGGGATGCAGTCAGATGCTCAAAAATTGGGTTATCCTGGACCACATTTTGATATGGGGGGGGCGATATTTAGTCAAAAAAGAAACAAAATATATTCATCATTTTAGTATGTACTATTGATATTACTGACTCATGTCTCATCTAGTTATACTAATGGTGCCAGAATTAAACAACTGATGTTCCATCAAGTTTATACCTAGACCTGTATATTCATATTTACTCCTCCCTCTTCTTTTTGGATAGGACTCACTTTATAGATTATGCTGGCCTCAAAACTCATGGCGATTATTGTGCCTCAATCTGAAAAGTGCTAGAAGTATATTTACTCCTCTATTCTCCCTCTTCCTTCTCCCTCTCCTCTCCCCTCCCCTCTCTTCCCCTCTTCTACTCTCTGTCTGTCTGTCTGTCTGTCTGTCTCTGTGTGTGTGTGTGTTAAGAATTGAACCCACGGTCTCCTGCGTATTCTGTTGAACTATGCTTTAGTCTCTTCTCTGTTTTGGTGATAAAGCATGATTTGGTGAAGATTTAGGACCAGGAAGAGAATTGTCCCAGGAACTAATGGCAAAAGACAAGTTTCTTTGCAGCAGTCACCCAGTGTACAAGTTTTGTCCCTCTTTCACCCTCCCACCCCACTCTTCCCTTAGGCCCAGCATGGCTACCATTCTGGAAGCTCTGATTTGCCTTGCTTCTCCAGGCTCCTTCTTGCATCATCTTCCCCTGCCAAACCTTCATGGGGCCAAACACTCATTTTAATTTGCTGTTGTTGAAGATAGCTGTTTCTTCCCCTAACTTTTTGAACTGCCATTCAAGATCCTGTAAGATTCCTTTCCAAATTCATCTTTTGTAGTTTATCTTCTCCCCTTTCTCTGTTTTTCCTTTAGTAAAATTAAATGGTGCCACCCCTTTGACATTCATGTCTCTCTTCGGTGTTCCTGGTCAATCCAGAAGGGCTGTTATCTCCTAAGCCTGGCTGCCCCAGTGAGGCTTCGGCTGTCTTTCTCCTGCTCTACAAAATCAGTGAGACCTTTACTAGCCTGGTAATGGTACACGTCAGAACGAGGCGGAAGACACAGAAGTTAGCTGTTGCGCTGATTATAGTAAAAGTGGTCGGTGTGTGTATAGCTCTAACTACTGCCTATGTCTTCACATCTACAGGCTGAAACAGAACACAAGAGTGTAATCCACCATTGCTATATTAGCTAACATGTTAGATGGCAGTTTTGCTCTGTTCTGCTCTCATGTGGTCACTTGGTCAGGCAGTGGCCTCCTATGTGATCCAGGCTTTGGGACTCTTCACCTGCAAGAACAGTGACATTAACCACAAACACATCCATGATCTCTTTACAATATGTTTTGTCTGAATTCAGAGCCGACAGTGATACTTCCAGCATATTCCTAGAGCATGCACTGTCGGTTGGTTTTTCCGATAAGAACAACTGGTTTTACCTAATTTCCTTTGCACATCCTTGTAACTCATCCGATACTTTTACAAGCACCTTAGGGAAAGTTAACAAGGTAATCCTGCCAGGACTGGGATTGCTTTCTTGGAGGTAACTGTCAAGGATCGGAAATTAATCTCTAGACTCTCTCAAACTCAGCTTTTAGAATTTATTTCTAGTGATGACAACCAGAAGCCAACTATATGTCCAAGAGCAGTAGATTGATTGTGCACATTTAACCACGTAGTATTGAAACATTATATGGATGTTAACATGCTATGAAGCCTGAGATGATATTGAGAAACATTTTTCTTTAAATTATTACACCTATTAGCACGTATTAACTGTACAGATTAATGCGTTTCCCTGTGACGTTTCCACTGTGTATATATCATTCACTCATCATGCTCCCCTCCCTTCTCGCTGTCACCTTTCTTCTCTGATTTTTCCCCTGTCCCAGATTCTAAGTAACTTATAGGTGCAGAGACTGAAAAAAAAAATCTGATGTGATCTGAAGGAAAGTTAAGAAGCAAACTTGTACTTGAACAATGCTTCTAGATGTTCAGACCTTGAGTTTGTGAGCTATTTAGTATTTTTTTTTTTTTTGAGGTTTCTCTTAATCTTCTATTATTGAATGGATAGTGGAATTACTGCCCATATCACTCCTGGTTGCACAGTGAGAGCAGAACAGAAGAGGAATTCGTTTGTCAAATGAGTGAAGCCAGAAGGGCTTCCACTAAGGAAGACTACATTACAGCTCTCAGAAGCAAGAAGTCCAGGGTGAAAAAAACCTTAGCGATAACCCTCATGTTACTTAAGAAGATGGGGTGAAGCAAATCTCAGTATGTTTGAAGCTTCAGCATTAGAGCGGCACTCATCATACGTGTCCCTGTTGCTAGAAACACATCTCTAGGTCCTGACATTGACAGACTGGCCATGTTCTGACACAGAGGGGACAATCAGCAGATGAGATGGACCATCTTACTTGTCCCCAGAGAACTGAGACCTAGGGGAGTTACTGGAAACTACGGGATACGCAAACACTGCTTTACCTACAAATTTGTTTTGAAAGTACACTTTGGAAACAGATGAAGTACCTTATTGTCCACTTAGACTGTGAGCCTCAGCAGAAGTTAGGAGCTGTTTAGAATAGGATGCTTTGCTGTTCTTTAGTGGAGGATGACAGAGATACAGGCCAGGGATTGAGGAGGAAACTGTGGGTAGGAATAGAGCATTTAGATCTTCAGGGTGCCTCGTGTACCCACTTTTTTCTTTCTAGGGTGAGTGAGTAGCTGGGAAGAGATGATGTAAGTCAGGATTTTAAAGCTCTAAGTGCCTAGGAACCCAAGGATTCTTGTTAGAGCTTGATGCACTATGTTTGGGTTTCATCCTGAGATTGCTTTCTCTTCTCTTCTCTTCTCTTCTCTTCTCTTCTCTTCTCTTCTCTTCTCTTCTCTTCTCTTCCCTTCTCTTCTCTTCTCTTCTCTTCTCTTCTCTTCTCTCCTTCCTCCCTCTCTCCATCTCCCTGTCTCTCTCCTCATATCTCTCTCTCTCTCCACCCGAGACAGGGTTTCTCTGTATAGCCTTGGCTGTCCTGGACTTGCTTTGTATAACAGGCTGCCCTGGACCTCAGAGAGATCCACCTCTGCCTCCCTGAGTGCTGGGATTACACGCAAGGACCACCACACCTGGAAAGACTGCATTTTTAAAAAACTTGTTAATTAATTTTATTCACTTTACATTACAATTGCAGCCCCCTCCCTCCTCTCCTCCTGGTCTCACCGTCCCTCCCTCTTTCCCCATCCCTCTTCCTTCCTCCCCTGTTTCTCAGAGAAGGGGACATGCACACACATACCAACCCACCCCAGCTCATCAAGTTGCACCAGGACAGAACATGTCCTCTTCCCAGGTGGCCTGGCAACAGATCCCCACCAAGGGGAAGTGATCAAAATGCAGGCAACAAAGTCCATGTCAGAGACAGACCCTGCTCCCCTTATTAGAGGACCCACATGAAGCCTGAGCTGCCCATCACCTACGAATGTGTAGGGGGCCTAGGTCTAGTCTATACATGGTCCTTGGATGGTGCTTCAGTCTTTACAAGGCCCTCTGGGCCCTGGTTAGTTGGCTCTGTTGGTCTGAGTGCATTTTAAGAGTCTCGTTGATGCTACCACACATTTACTTCAGACTATGGCTTGTTAGAAACCAGCTTTATAAGTTTCTGAGTTAGTAAACACATTGTTTTCTAAGAATTCAAGGTAATAGTATTGTACAGACACATAAGAAGCCACAGAATTAGAAATTATATGATCGAAGCCACAGAGTAAAATGTAAACATGAAGCTCTGAGTTCAGAACTGCTGAATCCACACAAAAAGCTAGTCATGGCAACATGTGCTTGTAACTCTGGGCGTGTGTGTGTGTGTGTGTGTGTGTGTGTGTGTGTGTGTGTGTGCGTGCGCGCGCGCATGCACGCATGTGCATTTGTAGGGGAGGAGACAGCTCACTGGCTGGCTAGCCTAGAGAATCACTGTGCTTCGGGTACAATGAGAGTCACTGATACAAATAGAAGGTGGAAAGTAATCAAGGAAGATCTTTGCTATTGACCACGGACCTCCACTTGCAAATGTCATAACACACACACACACACACACACACACACACACACACACACACACGAAGAAATTCCACAATTGACTATAATATCATTTTCCACTTAGTTTTACAGCTGGTTTTATATGTAAGCACTTAGACATTTTCTCCATCTGACATAAAATTAATTACCTTTTCCTCTATGCATGGTATTTCCCTTGTACGCTATTGCAGATTCCCTTTCTGCTCTGACATGCTCACCCTTACTCTGGGTAGCTTCTCCTCATGAGGGAAACCATCAACATCTCTTTGATCTTGTTACGAGAGTGTGTTCCGTTCTTTGAAATCAGTGGGTCTTTCTTTTTCTTTTTTCCTAGATTTTATTTTATTATTTTGTGTATATAAGTGTTTTACCTGCATATATGTCTGTGCACCCCATGAATGCCTGGTGCCTGAGGAGGTGGTAAGCCTCCATGTGGGTTCTGGGAATTGAACTTGTGCCCTTTGCAAGACCAACAAGACAAGTGCTCTTAACTACTGAGTCAACACTCCAGCCTCAAGAATGTGCTTTTTATTCTGTCTATGAATGGAGTTGAGTCCTGGGTTGTTCTGTATTCTGAGCTTTAGAGTCTCATATCACTTGTGGACATGAGAACACCCTGTCTACTTTGCTTGGGGATCTAATAGAGTAAGAAACAGTTTAACAGCATGCCAGAGCCTAGCCTTATTATGATGTCACCCAGGAGTCTAGCTGCTCTTTGTCAACTTTGACCTGATCTTAGATGAGCCATGTGAGGTCTCTGACTCTTACATCATAGCCAAAGAGTTCTTGAAGATTAAGAACACCCACCCACCCACCCAACCAACCAACTTAAACACACACACACACACACACACACACACACACACACACACACACACACCTAGTATATGTATGTGTGTGTGTGTGATGCATGTGTATACACGTGTGTGTGTGTGTGTGTGTGTGTGTGTATGCACATGAGACATGTGCACATGGTGAGATCAAAGAATACATTTTGAGTATCTGTTTTCTCCTCCTATCATGGGTCCTGGAGATCAAATTTAGATGCTCAGATTTTTTGGCAAGCACCTTTACCTGCTGAGCTGTCTCGGCGGCACCTAAAACACCTTTAAAAGTGTAAGGTGCTAAGCATAAACCATTTTGTTGTTGTTGTTGGTAGGGATGGCTCTATAAAAAACACTGAAAAAGCTTTTTTATTTAGTAAAATTAGTATCTTAAATGACTTGTGTATTATTCAGTTAATTAGTATCTGTTTAACCGAGGACTTTCCCCACTAGTAGAGTGTCTATGAGTGTTTACTGAAGGCTGTGATGCGTAAGCCTTGCGCACTGTCAGTTCACTTGTTCTTGAAGTACAGGCTGCATTTTCACTCCCTTGCATGGCTATGGTTGGGGATTGAGCACATTTCTCCAGCTCTTGTTGCCTCTGAGGTCTGTAGGAGTTTGTCACCTTTGGATTGTGTAAGCCTATTGTGAAGTATAACAGTTTCTCTTTGTGCCTTGCTATGCTTATAATTTCCTGTATCTGTTTTGGTTCGACCAGAGAAACAAACCTATGACAGCACAGGGACACTGCCTACTGTTTGCAGGCCTCTTTGCCAGCAATCCTATGATGCTTGTCTCATCTGAACCTTTTTTTTTTTTTCTAGTATTTTTTTTTAATAATAAATTTCTGGGAGGAGAAATAGAGAGAATTAATTTTTTATTTATTTACCTTTAAAAAAATTTGGCCTGTCTATATGAGTACCTCTACAGAAAAGTAGTTTATCTGTTGGGACATGGTGGAACACCACTGTACTCCTGGCACTCTGGGGGGAGTGCCTAAAGCAGTTCCTAGCACTTAGTAGGTACTAAATCAAGAGACCCTAAACAAGCAATGTTTTTCTCTTTAAACCAATAAGCAAAGGAAAAGTTTTGTGCTTACATACAACTATTTCTTTATATTTATTTTATGTGCATGAGTGTTTTGCCAGCATGTAGGTAGTACACCACATGTGTGCTGTCCCTGGTGCCTACAGAGGCTAGAAGAGGCTGGTCAGTGCCCTGGAACTGGACATACAGATGGTTGTGTACTACCATGTGGGTTCCAGCAAAGCTAGATCCGCTGTGATAGAGAGCACCAAGTTCTCATAACCACTGAACCATTCAGCCAGCTCCATATAAACTCTTAAGGAGGCAAATTAATAGACACTCAAGTCAGAAGAAGGTAATCTAGAGATGCAATCGGAACAAAAGGGCCCAAGCTTGTGCTGCCCTGGCTTTCTTGCCTTTCCTGGGCAATGCTCAGTCATGCTTCTGAGTCAGTCTCCACACTGCCAAGGGGATTAGTGGAGTCAGTTTGCTAGAAGCTATACTTGGCAGGAACAGAGATCTTTGTTTTTACGCCTGAAGTATCGTAGTACATCTGTAAATGGTTAAAAACAGTTCCCGGCACTTAGTAGGTACTTATTTTGTATTTGTTGAGTGAGCAACTCGCTACTAGAATGACTGAAATGCCCAGGCCTTTCTCTAATTCCCTTACACTGTTTCTCTGTATGTTTCTTGGAAGACACGGTTTCACTGGGGAGTTCCCATTGTGCTTTAGCGTGAACAGTTAATGGACCCTGCTAGGAAACCAACCCCAACCATTAAAAACAACAAAAACCTAGCCCCATGCCTAAATATCTCAAGTATGTGGATTATTACATATAAAATACTTGCTTGCTTGAATTGAATCAGATGCAACCATTTGAAGCTTCAACCAGGTTGAGTCTTAAAAAAAAAAGTTTGCAAAACAAGATAATTTACGAATATACCTTCTCAATTGAACAGAAGAATTCCAAATATTAACTGTACCTTCCTCTTATAAATAACCAATAATGCCAATAATCCAAATTTCCCATGATTATTTTCATTTGGGTGCACACACATACACACACACACACATACACACACCGCTCCTCCCCCCACACGTAGACACGCTCACCACAGTGAAGTTATAGAGGATAGAGGACAATTCGCATGAGTTGGTTGTTTTCCTTCCACCATGTGAGTCCTGGGGATTGAACTCAGGTCGTCAGGCTTGCTGGCAAGCACGCTTACCACCTGAGTCATCTCGCCCACCCTATCATAGGTTTTGACAGAGTTTATGTGCTGTATGCCATGCTAATGTAGTTAGTAGAAAGTAATGTAATGCCTTCTAGGGATAGAGGCCAGGATCCACATAGTCTGGCTTTGTTAACTAGAAGAGAAAAATATACTACTGGATTTGTAGTTTTTATTGCATTCAAGAAATGAATTCCCATAAATAAAATTGCTTAGACCAGCTTCTAATCAGAAAGTTGGAATTATTGGTGGCAACGTAACCACTAAAACCTTGTACACTATGAAAGCGTTTCAATAATTAATGCATGCTTCATCTAGAGTAATTGACAGTGAGGTCATAAATGTAATGGGCCATCTGTATTTGATTTGTACATGAGAATCCTTAAAGGGACAGGCAGGTAACTCTTGCTTAATTTTAGGCAAGCATATCTTCCAACTTTTCCAAGTAGCAGAGCCATTTAGTAGATTTTTTTTTTCTTGAAATTTATTCCATATTTTTATGCAGTCTCTCTTCTTCTCACTGACTCTTATTCTTATGCCATAATCCCCTTTGGAGTTTCACACACACACACACACACACACACACACACACACACACACACACATATACATATGAATCTAAGTACAAAAATTATATATGTATTATATATTGCAGTTTTCCGTATGATGAGCTCTGACATCATTTCAATGGTATCTTGAAAGCCACAAATCTAATGACAGCATGTTAGATGTTCCCTCCAGTGTGGTGAATTTATTCATTTCACTCAGTTCCACCACTTTGAAAATTTATTATTATAGTTTTTGCTCTTCTGTGAGTCAATCTACCTTGCTTGTATTTGTTAAGAAGAATAATAGCATTAGGATCTTAAAGAAATTGTTGTAATATGAAAAAGAATATTTATATTTCTGGATATAACATGCTCATGATATCCAAGACTTTCTGGGCAATAAAACCTACAGTTCATGGAATAATTGTCTAGAACATAGTTCACACTTCAGAGTCATAAATTCATCTAAAAATACACCTTCACCCAAAATTCACTGGCCATTTATCATTCATTGGCTAGGATACAAAAGCCCAACAAGGCCCCTGTCTGCCTGGCTCTTATATTCTAATAAGTAAAATGTCCTCTTAGGCATTTATACAGAATACAAACCCTACAAATATGAAACTGAATGGTTATACAGGGTCCCACATAACCTGCCCCCTTACCTCCATCTCCTCTATTTTTTGTTTCAGGAAGCTGTGCTAGAATGTGCTATTGAGTTATCAAGGCAAGGCGGTAGAGTCAGCCATGCTGATTCTTCTCTTTCCTCTCCACTCCAGCCATCCACCAGCTCTGCAGTGCTAACTGCTTACCACTGCCCAGCTCTGCTTTCCTTACTCCGTCCCTACAGTCAAAGCCTTGTTCCTAGTAATTTGAGGGAGCAAGGCTGGCACATTGAAACAGCGCCTACCATCATTTCTTTATTAGATATATTCCCCATACTGTTTCCAGAATGATGCTTTAATCATTAAAATATTACTAAGATGACATCATTTCTTTGTAAGCATTCTTCCTATGACATCTACATAACTGTCTTGCAGGAAAATCTTCTAACGTGGTACATAAAGAAGAGCTTTGCTAGCATGGGATGAGCCTGACTTTGCAATGATGACAATTTGTGCCATGTACCTCACTCTCTAGCTACAAGAACATAAGAATGGCAGCCTATACTATGTATGCCCAGTAAGCAGCATTTTCTGCTTTACATGTCATTAAACATACTTTTTATTAGCAGAGCTATTTAGATTTATATGCTCGAGCACAAAACTACTGTTTGTCAAGAAGGCAGGTTGCATGCTAAAAATCAGTCTACACACTATATTTTGATTCTAAATCCAGTTCTGTTTATAACTGAGAATAGTGTATTAATACATAAGCTATATAAATATTTTAAGTGTTGGGTGATAGGCCTTTTGCAAACAAGTCAGCTCAGTGTTTATGAGAGATGGATAAAAATTTTTGAATGGCGAGGTGCATATTTTAAAAGGTTTTGTATAAAAGAAATAAATCTTGGCTTTGGAGAGGAGGGGATAGATATTTGGGGGCCTGCTTTTTGGTTGGGGCTGGTCCTGCTATCCCAGGCCTGAGATGGTGTGAGTATGGGGGTATCTTGAAACATTGTGTGCCTGAGTAGAGTTGGTACCCATTAAATTGTCTGGAAGATACAGTGACTCAGAACAGAAAGAGGGTGAACAGGGGCATTGGGAGGGGCAAGAATGTTAGATATGCTAAGAAAACTGTGCTGAGAAATGGGAAGAAGCTTCTTGATGGAAAGAGCAGAGAAAAGGTGCCTCAGAATGCTACACTACAAAAGCGCAGAAAGAGGTGATGAAGAAGAAGAAGAAGAAGAAGAAGAAGAAGAAGAAGAAGAAGAAGAAGAAGAAGAAGAAGGTAGTAGCATCCAACACAAACAGCATTTACCAGAATAATGATAAATACCAGGTCACAGATGCTTAGAAATAACTATAGGATAAATAAGACCTTGTACACACATTCCTGTATTAACCATTTAGTCTTTACTATGCTCTATCTGACCTACCTCTTGTGGCTATACTTAAAATTGTGTGATATAAATAAAACCCCCCTTTTGTTAATAATGAAACCAACAAAAACAACCCAATAATAACAAAAGTGCCAGAGGAATCAACATCTGGCCTGAAGCCTCACAGCTTGTCAGTGGCAGAAGTGGGATTAGAGCCTGGCTACCTGGAGCTCACACTCTGAGAGATCTGTTGTTAAGGGGAAAAGATATGGAGTTGTGGTTCCTCCTGTCAGGACTGTACCTGCAAAGGTGTGTCATGGGGTTGACGAATGACTCTCAAAACAGAAGAGTTTTAACAAAGGACACTGGAATACCAGTTAGGGGCTACGTCACTGCCTGATCCAGATTGCCGCTACACAAAACCTCTCTAGCCCTTTTGTTGAGGCTACATAGAGAAGTTCATTTCCAAAGAGGTTTGGTGTAATACTATTTAGCAGAAGAGAAGCCATTAAAAGGCCAGCTCATAGAAATGGAATTATTTTTTAAAAGATTTATTTATTTATTTTATGAATATGAGTGCTCTGTCTTCATGCACATGAGAAGATGGATTTAGACTTCATTACAGGTGGCTGTAAGCCACCATGTGGTTGCTGGGAATTGAACTCAGGACCTCTGGAAGAGCAGCCAGTGCTCTTAACCATTGAGCCATCTCTCCAGCCCCAGAAATGGAATTATTGTGGAAGGATTTTATTTATTTATTATTTTTATTTTATTAATTTATTCAGATTAAAACTCAGTTATTATCCCATCACTTGTAACCTCTCATTCTTCCCTCCCTCCCTCTTTCACCCTATTCCCATCCCCTAGGTCTAAGACCAAGGGGGAACTCCTGCCCCACTATATGGTCATAGGCTATCAAGTCTCATCTTGGTAGCCTGCTTATTCTTTCTTTGAGTGCCACCAGGCCACACCACCAAGGGGTGGGGCACCAGAGTTCATGTCAGATTCTGTCCCCACTCTCCACATAACTGTGGAGAGTGTCCTATCTGTTGGCTAGATCAGAGTAGGGGTTTTATGTTTACTGCTTGTACTGTGCTTGTATAATAGTTTGAGTAGACACCCCTGGGCCCTGATCCACCTGTCACCATGTTCCTCTTGTAGGTTTCTAGGATCATCTGAATCCTTCTATCTCCCTGTAGAAGGATTTTAAAACATCTTTGGAACTCAGAGTTTTTAAGGTCACTGGATTAAGACTAAGGATTGAGGTCCTACTTTCTTGTCTTTCTCCTGGTTCTCCCCCTTCCTTATGTTCTGCAGTGACTTCTTTAGGTGTCTGTAATACCAATAATGCTTGTTATTAGGGGAGAAGAAGTGAAGCCGCCCAACATGATAATATTTGAGGAGATGGAAATGCTAATTACCTTGATTTGCTCCTCATACATTTTTAATTTGTTGAATTATAATATTATACCCTAAAAATAAATAGAAGTAAACTGGCAATCAAAAAATAATTAAAAACAATGTTGCTAGCTCATAGTTACGAGCACTTATTTTGCTGACGGCACATTAATGTGTTATCGCATTTAAGAAGAGTGATACCCTGTGCGCATATAAAGGGATAGGAGGTCCCCCTCAGTCACAGTCATAAGGGAGGGGAATAAGGGGAAAATGGAAGGGAGGGAGGAATGGGAGGATACAAGGGATGGGATAACCATTGAGATGTAACAAGAATAAATTAATAAAATAAAGTAAAAAAATTTAAATAAAAAAAAAATAAAAAAACAAAAACAAAAAACAAACAAACAAAAAAATAAGAAGAGTGGCCATCTTGTGAAGTTACAATGCTTTAAAACACAATTTATAGGTGAAGAAATGCAGAGTTGAGGAAAATGAATCACTTAATTAGTGAATGGAAAGGTTGGAGTTGGGTTTCAGGCCCAGGTTGATGAAACCAAATGTCACACTTTGGGTTCTTAGCTCCATCTCCACTAGGCATTCAGTGGACTTGACTTATCTAATTCTCGAAAGCTCGGTGGACTGGTGTGCATGAGTTTCCCTCAACTGGATACTTAGGGGAGATTTGGAAAAAGAATTACCACCATTTATAATGTGGTTTTTCAGCCACGGAGATGATGACATGTATAAATTAAGATCACAGGATTTGTTGTTGCCAAGGCTCACACCCAGTAAATGAATAGTTACAATGCCATGGACCACGTGTGACAGCCACAATGAGGAAAATGGAATTATAGAAGATGTGATTGCTGATCGCAAGAAACTCAACCTTTTGAGAGTCAAGATAGGACTACTCACTCTTACGTGGAACCTATGGAATTCCTGGTGACTGAATAGCTCTCCTGGTCTCTTCTTGCCTTCCAGACCATTCAAGCTGGAATGGTCATAGCTACTGATGGGATAGTGAATCTGGTGGTGAGGTGGGCACTGAATGGTAAGGGAGAGCTGAAGGACCAGAGACAGAGAAAATGAATCTTGTCTCAGGGGCTTGCAGAAGGCAATGGAGTTTGTGGCCCTGGAGGAAAAGCTTTCACATGTTCACCATAATATTGTCCCGTAAAGACCATCTGCTTCTCCTAACTACAGTTGCACTGGAAGAGGCAGCTAGGAACCAGATGAGCCTGCCTCTGGTGGATGTGGTTTCCTGTCTGCTATGCCAGTGCTTCAGCAGATAGTGAGAGGAACACATACTTCATGCTTTATAACACTGGAAGCCTCTCTATGCCTCAGATCAAACAGCTGACTCTCAGATGAGATATCACAAGATACTCCAACTTCTTAAATGTGATTCAGGCATCAAAGGCTGTGACGAGAGGCTCATCACTGAACTAGAACCCATAGGAGAGATAGAGAGATAAATGAGAAAGTAATAGGCATTCTAAATGTCATATCATTAAAACACCATGAAGACCTTTGGGTCCTAAAATACTAATTTCTGAGTTGATATATCTGTCAGGTGAATCCAGAGAAATAACATAACTTACTGGCAAATGGTTCATCATCTGGAAGTAGAAATCGATGGAACTACAATGTGCCACAACCACTAAGACCCAGGAGTGTAAGTTAAGTGATTAGGAGTGCAGGAAATTCAAGAAACTTAACATGAAAAGGAGAAACAGCAGAAGCAATCATCACAGACCAAGTTAAAGTATAGAACTCTGAATTATGGGGATGGTGGTTTTCTGATAGGAAGAGTTGAGTCGAAGACAAGATTAAGGCAAAATCTACAATCTAAGGCTACAAATCTAGCAAACCTACAAATCTAAATGAAAACACATGGGCCGGACAAGTTCAGGAAGCTCCAGGACACTCAGCAAAGATGACACTGGGTTTCCTGCAGGCTCTCCTTTTTCAATTAATGCACTATCTTCCCCAGCCACCACCGTCAACACTCACTGATATGAGGGTGTCAAACACTAGGTTTCTAGTCCCAGCATTTCAAACCCAGCTGCCACAAGGTCTTGACGGTGGCACCTAGGAATGCTGCACCTCAGCCTTGCAGTTTCCTCTGCATGGTCTTGCTTAATCACCCCTTACATGCACCATTCCCAAGAGCACCACTCAATGCAACTTCTGCAGGCACATTTCCAGCTCAGGATAACAAGGAAACCTGAATGCAGCTTCCAGCGTTTCTAAAGCAAGCCAAAGTGCAAAACTTCCCCCTATACCTCTAGCCCAGTGGTGTTTCCTGATGGAGTTACAGGGTTAGTGAAGTAGGGACAGGGTGTTAGGTGGGCATTATGCTTGGCTGTAACTTTGTAACCAGAAAGGCAGTAAAATTATGTGCAATGAAAGCAAAAGATAGTAAAATAAAAAATATTGTTAGATAAGTTTTGAGTACAAGGAAATATGTAAAGTATTTTATTCAGTTCAAAGGAAAATTGTTCGGAGTAGGAGAGAGTGAATAGCGAGCGTATGCTACTTGTACCATCATTCTGATAGAAACACTTCCAAGATGTCCTCGTGATATCGCAGTAAGTGAGGCTCTTGAGATCAACAGGAATGGAAACCGTGAACCACAGTGAGAATTTAGAGCAACTGTCGCTTACTGGACACAAGGATGCTTTGTTGGAATCAAAGGCTATGAGATATGTAGGGAATGCAGAGGAAGCGGGCATAGTGAAAGTAAAGTCATTTGTTAATCATTATTCTGATAAGGTGAGTGAAAAGTAACTTCAAAAATGAAAGTCAAATTGCCAGAGAGAATAAAAGAAGAGGATCTTGAGTCAATAACAAACCCACCAATATATATATATATATATATATATATATATATATATATATATATATATATATATATATATATATCTCCAAAAGGCAAAGGAGTAAAATGTGAGTTGGAGAGATGAAATAGATTAGTCACTATATGTAATGTGAATGGATGTAATTCTCCATAAAACATCAGATTGGGTTAGAAACAGAATTAACTAGACGCACTAGATTCATAGCTGTGACAAGGGGAAACGCTATGAAAAGGTTTGGGGGAAGGTCGCCTGATAACAAAAGCAAAGCAAGACACATTCAATTCAAAAGACACTGTGTTATGATGAAAGGAATAGCTCATTAGGGAAGTCTGGTAGTCACAGCCATATGTAACAGCCATATATGAAAAGTGAAAGGGCAAGAACTGTGGTAACAGATCACAGTTGTGTTGGGACTATTTCATCAGCTGTTTTCAGACCTGGATACACAAGGAAACCTTAGTGAACATGAACATGCTGGATTTGAGCACAGTGGTCAATCGCCTGGACTGCACGCAACGCAGAGTACACACAAATATGTCCGTATTTATCTCTACACCAAGAATTTAGATTTTTTACTTTGTGTTCATGAAGCATTTGTAGAAGTAAATGGGATTTTTGACATGTATAAAAAAACTAAATAAACAGTTAAGGGTAGAGCTTTCACAGGCTGCTTTTCTGATCATTCTCCAGTAAAACTAGAGATCGGTATAAAAATCTGACAAGTATTTCATAAAGTTAAGAAGTATGCTTTTAAACAATCCTTGGATCGAAGAAGAAATTTTAATTAACATTATAAACCAGGGTCTTAGGAACTAGCTGTTTTTTCTTGCAGAAGACTTGGGTTTGGTTCCCAGCACCCTCATGGCAGCTAACAACCCTTTGTAGCTCCAGTTCCTCGGGCACGATGACTTTAGTTCTACAGAGCCCTGCGAACACACATACTCCGATACACAGACACAAACATATACACATAATTAATTTAAAAGTAAATGTATTTTAAA
The DNA here is from genome assembly GCF_903995435.1 of Acomys russatus. Lineage (NCBI taxonomy): Eukaryota > Metazoa > Chordata > Mammalia > Rodentia > Muridae > Acomys > Acomys russatus. The sequence continues at coordinate 25,741,651 of NC_067143.1, forward strand.
ATGTCCAATGAAAATTAATAAAGCAGGAATGTGGAGGGTGAAATTAATAAAAGCAAAAGTTAAAATTAGAAAGAAAACATTAAAAAAAAAAGGAAAAGTCAACTTGGATTCTCCGAAAGTGTTAGTGAATCCTTTCAAGCTTGATTAAGGAGAGAGAGAGAAACTAAGATAAATACAACATTAATATGAAAAACATAATCTCAGGTAAAGAGAAAATAAGAACACTTATGGTGGCAACAGTTCTAGACATAAATATAAAAATAAAGATGTAATGTGTTAAAATAACTTTGATTTTCCTGAAGCAATTGTTGTCTTGGAGGCTTACTGCCTCCGTCTTATAATCTAGGCCTAGTCCCAGAAGCTTTTAGCCTCTGTACTGGTTTATGTATTTACTAGATTATACATGTTGCCATTATGTTTAAGTATACTCCTTACCAAAAAACGGTTACTGTAATATCACACTGAATTCTAAGAGCAGTTGTCACCTAACAACTCATTTATTTTTAATTGAAATTATTTCTCATACAATAAATTTTGATTATGTTTTTCTGTTACCCCAGTTCCTCCCAGATCATCCCTCCCTTCCTACCCACCCAGATTTGTTTATTCTCTTTCTCTTAAAAAAAAAAAAAAGACAAAACAAAACAATGAAATGCAAGAAGCACATCTTGCCCCAACAAAAACACAAAAGGGAAAATCAAAATAAACACAGAAAAGATAGCTAACACAAAAAAATGCCCAAACAAATGAAAATTAGACAAAAACTGTTTCCCATCCCAGCAAACAACAATAAAGCAAGACAGGGTTCATTTTGTGTTGGACAACTACACTTAGACACAATGGCTCCCCTAAGGAGTGGTTAATATACCCAGTAAGACTCTACTGAAGAAAACTAAATTTTCCTTGAGCAGTGGGTATCAGTTGCAGATATCCCCTTGGCTAAGTTGGGGTCCAATGTCTACTTTCTCTCTTTGCTGAAATCCCATCTAGCTTAAACCTGTGTAGACCTGTGTGGTGCCAGAGTCTGTGAATTTATATGTACAAAATCCTGTTTTATCTGGAAGGAATATTGTTTCCTTGGAGTCATCTAACACCTCTGGCTCTTACAATCTTTCCACTGCCTCTTCCTCCTCAAAGATCCCTGATTCATAAGGGGAAAGGTATGATGAGGACACCCCATGAAGGACTGAGTGCTCCAAAGTCTCTCACTCTGTATTTTGTCTACTTGTGGGTCTCTGTGTTTGTTGTCAAGAAGCTCTCTACACTAACCACCATTACCTAAATGACAACTGATCAGAAGACTTGCCCATTACTTGTACATATTATGATTAGCTAATTTGTATACAACTCTAATGATTAGAATACACTCATGCATACCAGTAATAAACATTATCTACTGATCCTGTAAGAGGAAGCTTCTTTGATGTGGGCTGAGAAAGGCATTGATCTATAGGTTTAACAAAATGCTATTAGGAGCCATTTAATTGCTGTGTTCTTTAACAGAATAATAGTATCAAGGTTATCTCTGGTCCTATGACCTATCTAGTCTCAGATTCATGGCCACCCTTTCAGTATTGGACATGGGCTCCATAACACAGAGAGGGCCTTGAATCCAACCAGATAGTCATTGGTTACTTCCATAACATTTGTGGCACTACTGTACTAGTTTGTCTTGAGGGTTTGTAGCTGGGAGATATTGACAATTATCTTTCTTCTATGGGAGCATGCAGAGTACCATTCAGTGCATTAATGCTTGTCATTAGACCTGAAGCTTCTAGGTAGACACCACCTCAACCTCAACACACTTTTCTTCTTCTTCTTCTTCTTCTTCTTCTTCTTCTTCTTCTTCTTCTTCTTCTTCTTCTTCTTCTTCTTCTTCTTCTCTTTCCTCTTCCTCCTCCTCCACCTCCTTCTTCTTCTTGAGACAGGGTTTCTCTGTGTAGCCTTGGCTGTTCTGGAACTCACTCTGACGACCAAGCTGACCTCAAACCCAGAGAGCTGTCTGCCTCTGCCTTCCAAGTGCTGGGATTAAAAGTGTGCACCATCACTGCCTGGCAACAACATACTTTTAAAGACATGTTTTGTTATTAAGCAATAAATGACCGTATTAGCAAACTAAACTCATCAGTATATGTAACATGTAGGTATGTAACAGGACCAGTAGATAATGTTTATTACTGGTATGCATGAGTGTATTCTAATCATTAGAGTTGTACACAAATTAGCTAATCATAATATGTACAAGTAATGGGTAAGTCTTCTGATCAGTTGTCATTTAGATAATAGTGGTTAGTGTGTACTAAAACTTAGATTTCTTGTGGCTTGGAGACTTCAGTAATTGGAAAGAGTCAAGGTAGACATGGGGAGTGGGAATCTAATAACCTGACATTAGACCAAAACAGGAATTCTTTGTGCTTATTGATTGATTGACTTTCTGGTTTTTAGAATGTTTCTGCTTTAGGCAACATTTTGAGAATTTTATACAATGTGTTTTGAATATATTCATCCTTCATTTCCTCTAAGATACACTCCTGTCTCCTTACCCACATTGAAACCTCTCTCTCTCTCTCTCTCTCTCTCTCTCTCTCTCTCTCTCTCTCTCTCTCTCCACACATTCTTCCATGGATATCTACCCATCAGAACATCTTCAATCTACCAGTGACCATACTTAAAAAAAACATTACTCTCCCAACAGTTGCTCAGCTGAAATGGTGTGCTCACATCTGTCCCCTCTTCATGCTGCGATTTAATCTGATTTGAGGGTTCATAGCCCTTGTGCATGCTGACAAATGGTTAAGAAATATTCTTTAAAAATGTTCACCATTGTTTTTTTCACTTTGTAGGATGCAACTGAAGAGAGGAGTAATAAGTAAGAACCAACTGACAGGACCTTTCCTTGATGCTGTGAGTACAGTGCAACCTAACCAGGGTGAGAAAACCCAGGGGCACACATTTGTACATCCATCAGTAGAGTGCCATCTATTTTGTCATTGGTCAAAGAGCAGAAAACAACCCACTTAAAGAGCATTCTGTAAGCTTATTTAGAAAATATTATTGTTTTAATTGGTGGCAAATAGCCACTTCATACGCTGACAGATTTCACCCATGAGACAAGACATTATTTTGCAGGTATTAGAGTGGTTTTGCTGGTGCTAATCCCAGAGGCACACATACAATTGCTGGGAAGATATCTGTGACCCCTGATTTTCTTAGTTGTCTTAGCTGGACACTTGTTTTCTCGGTGAGCCACCTCTGAATAGAGAATGTTCTAACCTCACCAAGGTCAGGCATTTCCTTTCCTAGTTACCACAGCTCTATTTGTGTCCCTGGGGATCCTATGAGGCCCCAGTGGTGTCAGAGAAGGGAGGAACCTTTTGGTTTGGTTTTTGTCACAGGCAGCCTTCAATTCTGGGGATACTTCCTTCTTTACTTGTGTCTGGCATAGCCTAAGAGTTACTTAGGATTTCTGTTTGGTTTACCTTGAGAAAGTGGATTTTCTAGTCCAGTTCTGGAGCCTTGAAAACTGGATGCCTTTCTCTAATCAGGAGAGTCGTCTTTGATTACAGGAGAGCAACAGTGCAGGGCTCTGTCTAAAGATGCTGCTAAGGAAATTTAAACAAAGCAAATCACTGACACCTCAGTGGCAGGACTCTGTTACTTCACAAGTTGGAATGATTGCTATTAGGTCAGTGACTGTAAGTCTATCCTATAAACACAGATTATAAGATTTAAACAGGGGCTTTGCTCACACAGCAATGATGTCAGCAGCAAATAGTGGGAGCTGCCCTGCCATTTCAGTTTCATCATTTAAAGAGACAGTATCCAGCCTTCGAGTCTACATCTATCACATAGACATATTGATTTCCTTTCTAGAGAAACACATATTTCTTCCCTCATGCTGAAAAGATAAATCTGACAGATTTTAATCAAATGTAGTTGTTCACAACTATAGAAATGTGTATAGTACCACATGTGAAAACAAAACACAGCAGCTTCGAAAGGAAGAATTTTGTGGACTGGATTATTTGTAGACAACAACTCTATTAGCACACACTTCTGCAAACCTCTGTACACACACGCACACACACACAAATGCACACACACACAGAGAGAGAGAGAGAGAAAGAGAGAGAGAGAGAGAGAAAGAGAGAGAGAAAACCTAAGAGTAACATTCTTTAAGATACTATGTTTGTTTATAGTGCCATCAACAAATATTGGCTTAGTTAACATTTCTACTGAAACTGGGCTCTTGGACTGGGGATACGGCTCAGTGCTTGCCAAGCCTGCTCAGATCTCTTCTTCAGTCGCCAGCACCATGTAAAGTCAGTGTGTTTGTACATGCCTATAACTCCAGCATTCATGAGGTGGGAGCAGGAGATTAGAAGTTCGAGGTCCTCCTTAACTCCTCACAGAGTTCAAGGCCTGGGATGCAGGAGACTCTCTCTATGCCAAAGCAAAGCAAACTGCCCTCAAATTAAGAAAAAAAAAGTATTAAAATCCACAACCCCAAATCACTTCCAGCTTCTTTGTGAGCATGAGAGTCAGTAATGCTGTGTGGAGGTCTTAGAGATGAAGTCTTTCCCAAGATGCAACCTGGTTTTTGGAAGACCATTATCCAAACATGCCATGGGATCCTGACGTGTCACCATGTCTCTTGTCCATCCAGTTCCTCTCCGTGCTGTGGTCAGCCCTCAGCTGTGACTTGACCAAGTGTGTTACAGAGCGCTTGCATCATTTCTTGCAGCAGCTCTGAGTGGCTCTTGTTGTTTTCAACACATCTGAGGAGAGCTAAGATCTTTTTCTTCTGAATGTAAGTGGACATTTAAGCTGACGATGTTAAGATGATATTCAGACACCTGAAATGAACAAGGCATGGTGCTTTTTTTTTTTTTTTTTTTAATCTCTTTCATTGATTAAGTTTGTTCCCATCGTTATAGGTGTTTTGTAAGGTGGCTTTAAATGAAATTTTAGATACATGAGTCTTCTTTTTCTCTGAAGTATATAAATGTGATTGCATTTTCAGTAGAATTTCCCATTCTGGATGCCTCATTTTTGCATCTACTAGCAGTCCTTGTCTTAGGATCTTGGCATATATCTTATGTCAGCTAAATTTAAAGGTTTAAAAAAAAAAAAAACCAAATCAAAATCTGAATCATAAATAGAAGTATAGAAAAGCTGTGATTTAGCTGATTGTTTGCAAGTCTTGGGGTGATAAGGATACTGCTAACTAGGGGAGTAGAAGGAAGTGATCTCATTTACTTCTTCAGAAAGGGTTTTCAGGAACCTTACTGGTCACTAATGCTGTCATCTGTGTGAAATGTCCTACCTTGGAGCAGGTAGATACCCCACAGAAGAAGGCTCAGCACCAGCATCTTGCTCACTTGTCTCATAGGCATGGAGACTTGCTTCAAGAGAAAGGCAGGTGTGTGGGTGTCCTCACCAAGTACTGAGATCAGTCGTTCCTACTATGTAAATGCTGCAACACTTTATTTCAGTTCCTCATGCTGTGGTGACCCCCAACCATACACTTACTTTTGTTGCTACTTCCTAACTTAATTTTGCTACTGTATTGAATCGTAATGCAAATATCCAATATGCAGAATAGCTGATATGTGACCCCATGGAAGAATCATTTGACCCCAGTGGGGTCATGACACACAGGTTGAGAAAGAAGACTTATATGATTTATTATTATTATTGTTGTTATTATTGTTATTATTATTATTATTATTATTATTATTATTATTACATAGCACACAACTTTACCATGTTTGCCATGCCACCGTAAGATTAAATTATGTAAGGCAGTCAGGCATTGAGGGGTTAACTATGATCCCAGAGTTTCCACATTCCAGCCCACAGTTTGCAAGTAAAGCTTTTCTCACACAGCTCCAGCTACACTACAGACATTTTATACATCAAATTATTACTATTTTACACATATTCAACAACAACCGCAACACTGCCATCATTATCATTTAGTAAGTCCCATTTTCTATCTTAAAAAAGAGGAAATTGTCACAATTTTCCTTTGGGGGCTGATGTTCTATTTAGGAATTAATCCTTGGAACTTTCTCAAAATTCTCTGTGGCTGCCTTCAACCTAATTCAAAACATGGCTTTTCCTTAAGCCCTTACTAACAGTGGAAAACAACAGATTGGACTTGATCCTTAGCTTGGCCTCCACTAGATGTTTGACTTCAGAGATGTTTCTAAGCTCACTTAAAAATTACATATATATATATATATATATGTATATATATATGTATATACACACACACATATATATACACATACGTACAACACACACATGAAGAAAATAAGTTTGTGAGGCACAGTGACTTCTAAGACAGAGGAAGACTCTCCTGGGTGTTCAAGTAGTAAAATTCCTCTCTGATAGAGCTAAGGACATCCATAGCTGTCCAAAGCACCCAGCCTTCCCCAGGATTAGCTCCTTGGCTGGCTCACTATGCAGCTAGTAATTCAGAGATAATCATGTTACCAAGATGCCATTTAATCTCTGTTTGGCATATCTTGAGTTTTCATCTTCATTAATAGAGCCATCAAAGTTTCACTGGGTCTGACTGGTACAGGACAGACCAGTGATTCCTGGGGTGGGGGCCACAACTTGCATGGGGAGCCTCTGGTTGCCAGATGGCAGGTGCTAATCTGCTTGCTGCAGGGATGGGGGGGGGCTAAGCTTGCCTGGCCCTCAGCCAATGGGGCTCACTCTCCCCTCTGATTATACAACGGCCTTGGGGCTGATATGTGCTCTCCACTGCCTGCTTAAAGGCTCTGGGGGAATGGATGCCCAGGGAAAGGAAGCAATTGCTTTCTGGTCTCCTTAGGAAAAGGATCCATAATGGTGGCCTTGCTGCCTCTGCTCTAGGCCATTGGAGAGTAAGATCCTTGTGAATGGTAGCCTGATACATGGGAAGGGTGTAACCATGGGGATCTGGGAAACGTGGCCTTGAACTTGGACTCCACCAGTTAACTTAACAGGTTTTCTCTTCCTGTGATGAAATTCCTGAGGCTGGGTATTTATCAAGAAAAGGATTTTGTTTTTAAACTCAGTCTTAGTGGAATCCAGGCAACTCAGCGCCACCTCTATTGAGGGCTCCTGGCATCATCACCAGGGCATCAGATTAAAGAAGTGGTTTTGAGAAGGAGAGATCATGGGACAGGCAAGAAGACAGAATGAGGAGAGGAGATCCTCCTGATGTCCCTCTCGACTCCACTTCTTCTTGTTTTATTTATTTTTTTGTATTCTCTCATATATTACATCCTGACTGCAGATTCTCCTCCTTCACCTCACCCCAGTCTCTTCTGCCCACTTCCCCTCTTCCCCAAATCCATTCTCCCTCCACCTCCCCTCAGAAAAGATATCAACCAAACACGTCATAAGAAGCCACAATAAGACCAAGCACATGCCATTTCATCATGGATGGATGAGACCACCTAGTAGCAGGAATAGGGTCCCACAAGCAGTCAAGAGAGTCAATGACATAGGCTCCACTTCTCAAAACCCACCACAGCTTAACATCACCCTATTAAGGACCAGGCTCACAGCACATTTGTAATAGTCAACAGTAACTACGTGAATGGATGGTGTCCTTTTACCACTTTGAGCCTCATATCCCCCATTCACATCATGATATTACTTTGACTATATCACCTTGGTCGAGAAGGGAGCCAGATGAAGACCAATCCATGGACCCCTGGTTTAGATGTGCTACTAGGAGAGGCAAGACCCAGAACCCTGAGGACATGTGTCTCAGGGCTATATGTGGTCATAAGAATGGAGACTCATCATTGGTGGGATGGATTCTGAGATGTCACAGGGGATGATCACCCAATGCCATGCATTAGTTTGAAGGAATGTGCATAAAAGTATTAATTGCCAACTTCACAGAATCTTTAACCCCATGGGAGAGGGCCTTTTGTCATGCCTATACCGTGCTATCCTGACTGCAGGAAATGAGATGGTAAGGCACACCTAAATGGGTGTCGCTATTCCCTAGGCTGGGATACTAGTGTGTATAAAATGGAGAAAGGGAGCCAGACATGCATTCATCTGTTGCTCTTTGCTTCTTTGTTCTTTATTACGTGACTAGACTCAGGCTCTTGGCACTGTGACTTCTGATCATATCGGTCACCTCTGAGGAGAAAGAAACTGTTTCCTCTCTTACGTTGCTTTCATCAGAGTACGTTATCACAGCAAGAGGAAAAGAAATCAAGGCACTTGCATTAGGTGAGAGGAAAATAAAAGGAAACAGAAGAAAGTCGATGCTATGTGTACACACAGGATGAGGAGATTCTGTTTTTCAGGAATGCATACAGATTGATGGTTCATCATTGTTTAGTAGTTCTAGAGTAGGCTGCAAGATGTAAGAGAAAGGGGAGGGCATGGCAGGTGATGGACAAATAAATTGTAGGCTCAATTTTCTTAACCCATATATTTTATTAACAACTCAGTGACCGAGCATATGTCACTTATAACCCGGCTAACCAAAATAATAGGAAATGAGGATTAATGGACAAAATAACAGAACTGTAAGGATATCAGTTCTGAGGAATGATTCTCCCGACATAATCTGCAGGATTTTGTCTGCTGGAACCTAGAGTAACCAGAACCCAGAACCTTAACAAGAGCCGGAGCCCCGAAGCCTTACCTCCAGCAGTTCTGTCTAGGAGCGTCTCGAAGTGCAGCGATGAACAGCCACAACTATCTCAAGTCTCCAAAAAGCCCCGCCTCCAGTTCCAGGCTCATTTATATCTCTCCTCCCAGAGTCTGTTCACGGGATCGTTTCAGCTGGCAACAATCAAGGGCCCCAATAAAGTGGTCGGTCTTCTAGTGGATTAACCTCACCTGTTCTCTCACAAGACCGTTCCAATCCCACACTTGGGATCCTAAAAAACAGGTTTATCTCTCCTTCAATAAATGGAGCATGTCTGATGGTTGTGTGCTGTGAAAGGAATCATCGAGTATGTAGTCCTCCCTGTGCTGTCCCTGGGTCAAAAAGGGAAACAGAAGTTCTAGTGAGAAGGAGGAATCCAAAGAGGAGACTCTAATTTACAGTAGTGGCATGGGGGATTCAGGCTCAGGTCACCACAATTGGCACCTGCTCTCTGTGGTGTGGCTCCTGTCTTGTTTCTCTCTCTCTCTCTCTCTCTCCTTTGCATAGGAAGAAGTCTTAGGATCAACATGAGACTAAAATGAAGCAGAATGGCCTGATTGCCTCATGTCGACATGTCTGAATTCGTAGCCTTTCAGACTCTCGTTGCCTAAAAGCGTTTGCAAATTTTTCTCATTTGTCATAGCGGACCATTAAAATTTTTTCTGTATCTAAATCTCCATGAAGCCCCAGAAGGTGTGAGGCTTGTTCTTGTTCAATCTGTTGAGAAGTTTCTGGATTCCCAGATGTTTGGACCCGCAATGGAGTATAGCCACACTTGCAATCAATGGAAATTTTTTAGGTAGAAGAGTGGGGACATACTGCAGTGTAAGAAAGGACTGCAGGAGACTCCCATCATTTCCGTTCAGCAATTATCAATGTCCAGTGGAACACACTTTGTAGTGTCCATTTGCTAATTTGTGATTTTAAGTATGGGCGTAGGTTTATTGGAATGATGTCTTTCTCACTATGGTGATAATTATCACCAAATAAAGTGAAGAAGAAAGTTGCCCTCGAATGACATCATCCATAAAGGTCCTCCTATCTTGGTGTTAAAAAAAAAAAATAAGCAGACAAAAAATAAAGAGCATAGCTTTAGGAGGAGGAAAGAGTGATCTACTCCTCATGTTGGAAACTAAACTGTGGAATAACACTGAAGATGAAAATCTGTTGGAAACTTTTCAGCTAAGAGAGACTAAACCTTGTCGCTCCTCTGCTCACATGTGTACTTCCTTCTGTGTTTGTTTTTTTTAATTTATTCTTCCCTTCTTCTGTTTCCTCCTTTTTTTTTTTTTTTTAAGATTTATTTATTTATTATTATGTATACAGAGCTCTGCCTACATGTACACCTGCAGGCCGGAGGAGGGTATCAGATCACATTATAGATGATTGTGAGCCACCATGTGGTTGCTGGGAATTGAACTCATGACCTCTGGAAGAGCAGTCAGTGCTCTTAGCCGCTGAGCCATCTCTCCAGCCCCCTGTTTCCTCCTTCTTGGTTGACCTATAGGATGCCTCATCTGGTGACGGCGGTGACTGACTCAGGGATAAGGGGAGGATGCAGGCACATCAATGCCGTGCTTCCTTGGCATGCTGCTTAATGGTATAAGAATGAAGCGTTCTCATTTCTAGAGTAGCCCCTAAGAGTCAGAAGCTGACGGTAATGAAAGTCCGGCTAGGAGGGAGTTGATGAGTAGAACAAACTGAGGCTTAAAGCAGGAACAATGGTGAAATGGTGAGGTGTCTACAATGACATGGCTGAATGTCTGGATTCAGTCATGCCTAATGCTAGAATGTTCTAATCTTCTCTCTTGTAGAAACTCGTTTGTTCCTTTAGTTTTTACTTGTTTTGAGTTGACTTTTCATCACTTACAAATGAAAGCCACATGAACAGTATTCTAAGCTAGGGACACAAACATAACTGTACCAGTGAATATGCATACACCCATAGAACATTTAGAACATGCTTATTTTACAGAAGGATATCCTCCGACAGCAAAATCACATGACAGGAACCTTAGAATTATTCCAGATAAAGAAAATAAATCTATATGAAAATTTAGGAATATTTCCCACATTAAGTAGCTGAGTTTGTATATATATATTAGTATAGATATATGTGGACACATACACTTTTTTGAATTACATTTATAAATATATGGGATATACTTTTTCTTTAATAACAAAAAAAAACCCTAATGTGAGCTTGTGGTAGGTCACTTGTACCCCATACTATCACCAGAATTCTCTGTGCACATTTTCATTTGTGACTACATTTGTCCCAGGGTATGAAGAACTACTTTCACAGCCATAAGCTGACCTCTGTGACCTTAGACAATTTGCTTAACCTCTCTGTGCCTTTCAGTTTTTGTCAGTAAAATGGAGTTAATGGTGCTAGATACTTCAACCAATTGTTACTAAGTAATAAATAAGGAAACGCATACCTGGTACTTAGAACAGGGCGGTGAACGATGGTGATAGTTGTAACCAGCTTTGCTATTGCTAGTTCTATTGTTATGACAGACTCTTCATCCCTGGGATGGAACACTTGCATGCACACGGTGCTTCCTTGGCACATGTGGGAAATGAAGCTACACTGTACACAGTCACACACTCAGGTATTCAAGTCATAGTCTCCTTGCAGGCCAATGAGAGTGGAGACATTTTTCCCCCTTCAAAGATTTCTTTTCAACAGCAACCTCTGAATCTAGTAGCACATATGAGTGCCTGGTAAACACATTTGTTTCTGCAGAAGAGTTAAAAAAATTTTTTTTAAACATAAATGTGGTCTGGTCTTCTTGAATGCCTTTAATCGAGACGGGAAGCATCACCATTTAAAACTCTGGTTACAGCTGCTATCCTTGTGAGCAGACCTAATTACAGGAGATGGGATGGTATTTTGACAAGCTTCCTTCTCTTTAGCTTCACATACCACTCAAGCTCAAAAGAGAAAAGTCTAAAGCAAACCCAGTTTTCTATGTCACTGGTCATTTAAAATGTTTTACAAGTTGGACCCCCTGAAAGACAGTGTGTTCCGTGTTGCTGACATACACAGAACGTTGAGTCTGACACATCTAAAGGTTTTCTTGGTTTATTGTTGTTTCCATAAAGCCATGCTTTCCAAATGGTAATATATATATATATATATATATCTGCCTAGGGAAATTCTTTTGGATTAACAACCAGTTATTAATAGTGACGTGTGACTCTCAATCTTGTGTAGAATCAGAAGAGGAGTTGACTTGCTAATTTCTCTTGCTGGCAGTGTTATCTTTAAGTTTTAGATCTGGGGTTGCTTTATCCAATTCAAAAAAAAAAAAAATGCACCTGTATCAACTACTCAGGGATGTGGATGGCATTGGAGGACAGATTTCTTTAATTTTACAAGTGAAATTTTTAACTATTTGGATTCGTTTTCATTGCTGGCGTCACATCTTTTGCCAGAAATCTGGAAGATTCTGGGTCTGCATCTTTTTTCCCTCTTCTCTTTGGGATTCCATCACTGGCTTCTGATGTTTTAACATCTCACAAAGAAAGTTTGTTGTTTCCCATCTCTGACTGACAGGTCTACTCCCCACCACTGATTCATTGAGAATATGATGAACAATGTAGTTCATTGGACCTTATGACAAGTGCCAAAGCTTAATTTTATAGTTTAACAATCATAATTATAGACCTGGGGCGATGCAGAATGAGGAACCACAGGTTTTAGGTTTGTAAATATCAAGCACATTTTAAAAGGAGGGGGGAAGGTGTCAGTGTTGGTGAGATGGCTTAGTGAATAAAGGAGCTTACCACCAAGCCTGACAACCTGGTCTAGGTGAGACTCCCTGGGATCGATATGGTAGAATGAGAAAGTCAGGTCCTGCAAGTTGTTCCCTGACCTGGACATGTTCAACATGGCGTATGCACCCCCTTCTAAAAAAATGTTACACATTTTTTAAATAAACAGAAGATAGGGAGTTAAATTCTGGTAGTGTTTAGGAAGTGTCCTGTGTGAGTTAGGTACCACTAGAAGGTATAATAGGATACTCTTCATTTGTGGACACGTGGAAATGTTGGTGACCAGTCACTTGTAGAGAAAGAAGCCTCAGGCAAGGCTACCCCACTGAGCCTCTTAGAATCAATCAAATTTTTTTTCTTTTAGTTTGAAGATGGGGTCTCTTGTATTGTAGGCTGGCCTCAAAGTCACTGTTATAACCGCAGATGACTTTGATCGTTTTGCCTCCATGCCTGGAGTGCTGGGATTATAGGTCTACAACTCTGTGCCTTGTTTCACATGGTGCCAGGGATCTGATCCAGGCCTTTGTACACCCTAGGGAAACACTTCCTAGACTGAGATATAGCCCTGACCTCTCAGAGAATAATTTGTAAGCTCCAAGCAGTTCTCCAGAGCAAAACTCAGACTTTACATTTAGATTCAGCAGATGCTGTGCCATACTCAAAGCAGCAAGTGCTCCTAGGTCATGCTATTTGTTTCACAGACCCACCTTCTACTTGCTCATCTGCTTATGTTTCTGTCTCTCCCATCATCCTCTTGGCCTCCCGTGACCTTGCTCTTTGTCCACTATTGCTTTTATGGGTGAGGCTGAGTTGCTGGGAATTGTGTGGTTGAAGGTGTCAGGCAGGTCTCTGTGTACCTTTTAGCATTTGAGCCTGTACACAGGACAGTCTAGATCCTAGTTTTACATTGATGCTCCACCCCAGTACCTGCCACATCCCAAAACCTCATCCTAGGGTTTCTCTCTGGCAGTACATTCAGGGCATCCTCTTCCAGATCCCTGACCTCACATACTTGTCCAGAAACATTCAGTTCAAAATTCCAGGAGGGTTCCATAAAACTCTTCATACAAATAAATGCCTCAAGGATAGAAGAATGCAGGATGCTGTCATGACTACATCTGAGATGATATTTCATTTTTAATTTTTGTTATACCAATGGTTGATGATTGAACCTAGGACCTCAAGCATGCTAGGCAAAGGCTTCCCTACTGAATGCCAACCCCAGCCCAGTAAATTTCCCTTTGATGGATGGCTTTGGATAACAGCTTAAGCACTGTGATGCTGAGTCTCAATAGATTAACAGATCCATAAGTTTCGTAAGACGTTTCTTTTGTGAATTTTGTGGTTATAACTTTTTTGGTATTCTTAAGACATTGGCTACATAGAAGTGATGGCTAGACACTCAGAAACCATCACCCAATGGGAGGGCTTAAGGATTTAGGAAAGATCCAATCAAACATGCGATATGCTGCTCTCTGGAGGGTCGTTCAGATATCAAAGAAGCGTGGGAGAATTCAGTAGTCAGTGACTTCTGTATGGTATTTGCATGCGGGGAACTTTGAAAAGGTTACATTTCTATTCTATGTTCATATTTACTTTGCATTAAGGTTATGGGATGTCTTTGGCGCTGTTACTGTTGCTATTTTTATGAACTCCAAATCAGTGTTCAAGTGGAATAGAGTGAAATTTTGAGCCCCAGCGACAATAGCTATATTTTACGCTCCTGTAACATTCAAGCTGTAGTATGTCTGAGCATCAGAAAGTCAGAAAAAAAAAGTTGCTCTTTGCCTCAAACTCAGTAGTGAAAAAGAAACTTTTGGTTATGAAGTCAAACAGAGATCGGGCCCACTTTAAGCAGTGTTGGCAAGCTATCAAATATTTGCCTGGTTTTTGAGAAGGAAGAAAACCCTAACTTAAGACAAAAACCCACATCCTTTCCCTGTATTATAGATGTAAGCCTTGTGTCAGCACAGCTTTTGATCTTTGGAGTCCACCAAATACAAGTCCTGTACAGGGAGAGGGAGGGAGGCATGAAATTGAAACATTATTCAGATCCATGTTTATAATGCATGAATCTGCCTGAGTCGAATGTCATAAAAAAGGGTTGTTTGTAAACTCTTTATTCCTCTCTTCTAAAGATGCAATGTTTTATAAGATGATTTTGGTGAAATGGTCTGATGCAAAGTCAACCCACCAAATTGGGTATTAAGTAACTTTATGTGATCTATACTCAGCTGTCTTCTAGGCATATTTGATCACAGAGAAACTGTATCTACATATGTATATATGTGTATATATATGTGTGTATGTATCATTTATCTGTCTACCGATCATCTATTCACGTGTTTTTGATTCACTGTGTTTTAACATACGGATGAAATTATAAATTCTTTGAAAAGTGGGGCTCAGGCTCTCAAGAAATAAACACCTTTTCACAATGACATCAACTTTATATTCTAGACATCTTGTTAGTGACCATATGCTGGGGTGAACTGGGTAGTTCTTACAATAACTTTTTCAGGGATGCTGAATTTGAGCCTCAGATGAATTTCCTGCATAGTTGAGCTGGGGGGCGGGCGCGGTGTCATGCTTAGAAGCGATGATAGCGTGTAAGTCAAACAAAATAGGGCTTCTGGCAGATGGTCTATTTAAGTACATGGGTCAGGTCAGTGGCAGTCGATGGAAGTCTCTTCATGGAGACTAGAACATTTTTTATTACTGCCTCTGCACCTCCCTTTGAGATTAGAGGGATATCAGATTACACTGAGGACAATGGTGAGTGACCCGCAACAGGACTGGCAACTGTAAGTGGTGGAAATGCAGCTTATGCTTGAAAGTAGTCACCGAGTTATCTTAGTCTGAACTTCAAATGCTGGGTTACCCCTTGAACTGTTGGACCATGTATACTGAGTTTTGTCTATCTGACTCTTATGGACCAAGTTCTCTCTGTCCAGTGAGACACTGTCTCAAGACAGGGCTAGCTCCAAGTCCGAATACCTGGGAAAGTGCTACCTTGTGCCTTTGGGTGTCATGCCACGATGTAATAAAACTTTACTTCCAAGAGTCATAGAAAGCCTTAGCATTTATCTCAATTCCTACACACAATCCTGGCATAGGTATTATAGAACGTCCTGTTTATCATTTGACATTGTGTGACCTGATTAATTTCCATGCCATTCAGAGATTCCACACTCATTTTATTGATCAGTCAACACATGCTTAGTGGCCGTACTGATGCTAGGATCTGAAAGGAAAATGAAAAAGGTACTCTAAGGGGGATAGGCAAGCTGAATGGAATGCCGCTTAGATATTGATATGATGAAAGACCAAGTGTAGCTTAAACATCCGGGGACGTTTAGGTTCTGTCAGATTACTTGAGCCTCATCCTGCCTTTACAATGAAATCTTAGTAGTTCTAAAGTATTGTGAAAGTCCCTGATGTCGTAGGACCATCACCCACGAAACACAGGAGTTTATCCAGGTGATTTGAAAAGCCTAAAGGGCTGTTGTGCTGTTGCAATGATTGCAATCTTGATCAGTGGCTGAATGTGCACCAACCACTGGACAGAAGATTCTTTCATTTACTTCATGGTTAGTATGAGCCCGTTGTGTCAACTTGCACACAAATAACCTTGGGCATGACTATGGCTGGCACTAGATAGAACATTGACAGCCTTCAAAGGAGAACTTTCCTCAATTCACCCCCACCCTCCTCTCGTGCGCGCGCGCGCGCGCGTGTGTGTGTGTGTGTGTGTGTGTGTGTGTGTGTGTACTGAGAGCCTGGTGCACTTGCCCATGCATATGTATGTGAAGGCTGGACATGGGTCTTCAGGGGGTCTTCCTCTATGGTTCTTTATCTTATTTTTGAGACAGCGTCTCTCACTCAACCCTAAGTTCACCATTTTGGATATACTAGATGGCCACAGAGTCACTTGTCCCTGCTCCCCTCTGCTTCGGGACAAGCCTAGGATTACAGATGAATGCAACTGTGCCTGACTTTAATATGGGTGTTGTGGATGTGACTCAGGTCCTCAAGATTATGCATCAAAGATCTTATCCGCTGAGCTGTCTCCCCAGCCCTTAACTTACACATTTTATTCACCTTTTTTGTTTGGACAGGGTGACTTACATCACATATATGATCATCTGTGTTATATTTACAAAATCAGTGCATGTGAATATTTTATTTGTGTTTGAAAATGATCAATTTAGACCTTGGCCATTATTTTAAGCCTAACAACCTCGGAGGAGAAAAGAAGCAAACCTCTGATATTGTTATTTATCTGAATTATCTAAAGGGGAGGTGGTACATTTTAAATATTGATATCCAGCTGTGCCCATACAGTGTCTCCTTTTGTAATTAAGTCATTTTGGAATTCCTTTATGGTAAATTCAAGTGCTGGGGAGCATTTTGGGTAGATCTGCTAGGGACCTATTCATGGTCCTTTTAATAATCTGAAATGAGGAAATGAGTAAGGGACTTTCAACATAGTCAGAATCCTACTTCAGGAGAAAGAGATGCAGGGTCAGTGTTCCACTCACCTGGCCACCTAATTACCTAAATGTAGAAACAATGATATGGGCAATTACCATGGTAACAGGCTGCCATGGGGATAGTGATAGTCAAGGCTCATATTTGCTCAGCTTCTGCCAGGAACTTGGAACTTGGCTTGGGTAGCTATTCATCCCAGCAATCCACAGAGATCTACACTAATATACCCATTTTAAAGGGGCAAACACTGAGTCTTCACATTCATGACCAACGTATTCTGTGTCACCCAGACAATATCAGTGGCTGCACAGCAGCATTAACTTAGAGCTTCCCCCCCCCCAAGAATTCCCTTCTAATAGGAAAGGCGAGCATGGTAAGCTACATATAATTTTATAAAGATTTAAATATGCCTGTTATCACTTTAACATTAGAAATCAATACATTGAAAAGTCTCCCAAAATGGCAAGGAGCTAGGAAGAGTGAAATGTCGCATAAACACCACAAATGCTTAGCAATTCATAATTTGGTCTGTGAGTAGGCAGATGGTATGACACCGGGAAAAGATCGTGGGCTTGAGGCTGGCCTGGGTTTAGACATGGCAGCTACATAGGTGTTTCTTTCTCCCCCTCTACGACACAGGTTCTTTATGGTAAAAAAAAAAAAAAAATGGGGTAAAAATGTCTACCTTGGGTTAGAGAGATGGCTTGGTGGATCAAAGCACTTGCAGCTTAAGTGTGCGAACATAAGTTTGAGTTTCTAAACCCATGTGAAGCTACACTCATAGTGTGAGTGTCATTAATACCAGCCCTCCTATGGGAAATCAGAGGTTGGAGGCATGAGAGTCCGCGGAAGCTCCAGGGTTGGCTAGCCTGGCATACACCTCTGTTCTGTGTGTGTGTGTGTGTGTGTGTGTGTGTGTGTGTGTGTGTGTCTGTGTGTGTGTGTGTATGTGTGTGTGTATGTGTGTGTCTGTGTGTGTGTGTGTGTGTGTGTGTGTGTGTGTGTGTATGTGTGTGTGTGTGTCTCTCTCTCTCTCCTCACCCTCTCACACACACCACTCGCTTTGTACATGTGACTTAGGGTTTTTATTGCTGTGATAAAACATCAGGACCAAGAATCAAATTGGAGAGGAAAGGGTTTATTTGGTTTATATTTCCATGGAAGGAACTCAGGACAGGTACTCAAGAAGGTCAGGAACCTGGCAGGAACTGAAACAGAGACTATGGGGCAGGGAAGTTGCTGCTTACTGGCTTGCTTTCCATAACTTGATCAGCCTGCTTTCTTTCTTTCTTTCTTTCTTTCTTTCTTTTCTTTCTTTCTTTTTTTTTCTTTTTCTTTTTCTTTTTTTTTTTTTTTTTTTTTTTGAGACAGAGTTTCTTTGTGTAATAGCCTTGGCTGTCCTGGAGCTCCCTTTGTTGACCAGGCTGGCCTTGAATTCACAGAGATCTGCCTGCCTCTGCCTCCCAAGTGCTGGGATTAAAGGCATGTGTCACACTGCCTGACTTCAGCCTGCTGTCTTATACAACCTAGAACCACCATTCCTGGTGTGGAATCACGCACAGTGGGCTGGAATGTCCCCCATCAATAACTAATTAAGAAAGTGCCTTACAGACAGACTGTATGGAGGCTTTCTTTTTTTCAATTGAGGTTCCCTCCATTCAGATAACTCTAGTTTGTGTGTCAAGTTGACATACAACTAGATGGCACGCATATACAAAAGTAAAATAAGTTGAAGAGATGTTAGAAAGACTTCACTACAGGTAACACGTGTCCATACAGTGCCAATAAAGTACTGAATGCCTGCCACTCGGGGAATGACAGGAAACCTCTTCAGCAGCAGTCAGCCCCCTCCTTTTATACCTACAAAGCCGCATCCCAGCTTCCTGCAGATATGGGACACAGCTGTCACCAGGGGCTGGGCTCCATGTTTGTGTCACGATGAGCCAATCTCCCTCTCTCTGCCTTCATCTTATTCCACCCACGTGCCAAGTGCCACCCTTCTACCTTAGGGCCTTTGAACCTCTATCTTTGGCTGAAAACAAAACAAAACAGAAAACGAAACAAAACAGAAAACTAAACAAAACAGAAAACTAAACAAAACAGAAAACTAAACGAAACAACAACAACAACAAAATACCCTTTCTACTTTCTTGTCCTCAAGGCCTCAACTTAAATGTCACTTCCCACAGCGCATCATCCCCGAATGCCCCCAAGTATCAGCCTCTGCCCTGTCTTTCTAGTGCTTTCACACTGGAGACATTCCTCCCTGTTCTGCTGAAAGACTTCATGCATCACTGAGTGTCGGCCTCCACCGCAAGTGTGTGCCACACAGCTACATCCTGGTGCAGGCCTTCAGCTGGTGCTCAAGGAACATTCCAGAAGGAGGGGACACAGCCTAGCTTCCTTTCTGTTGCTGTGATAAACAGCACGGGTAAAAGTAACCTAGGGAGGAAAGGGTGTATTCCCCTTAGAGGTTGCAGTCCTTTGTGAAGGGAAGTCAAGTCAGTGCAGACACTCAAGGCAGGAGTCTCAAAGCAGGAACTAATGCAGAGGCCATGGCCATGTGCTGCTTACTGGTTTGCTCCTCATGGCTGGCCTAGTCTGCTTTCTTATAACATACATACAAGGCCACCTGTGCAGAGATAGCACGGCTGACAGCGGGCTGGCTCCTCCTATCTCAGCCATCTGTCATCCCAAACTTGCCTATAGGAGAGGTTGTCTCAGTTGAGGTTTCCTCTTCCCAGGTGACTTGACCTTGTGTCAAGTTGTGAAAACCAACCTAACAACCAAACAAACAAAGCAAAACAGAAAACAACAACTACCACACAGGAAAAAATGAATAAATGAATGACTGAAGGACCCATTGACTCCAAAGTTTCCCCTGTGACCTTTCCTGACCTGTGTATGGAGACAGAACACTGTATAATGTGAGCCAATGAAATCTTTTACCAAAGTCACAGAACTCTGCCCAAACTTGTACCTTTTCCATCCCTGGAGAGGACCAGAGGTCCTCAGGGCCCACTTATTCTCTGCGCCACTGCAGTGCTGCTTATCAAGCGAGCTGTACCCAGCCAGACTTCCGCGATATTCTGGACCATAAAACGCTACCACCTTTCTGAAACAGGTGCTGCATTTTATGATGGAAGTGGAGATGCCAGGGTCCGCAGGTGCCGGCTGACACGTGCACGGTGAAGAATCACCAGTGCTCCTTAGAGGAGGGGGCACTTACTCAACCCTAGGCAGAAGAAATGGCTTTGCTCCAGCGTCACAAGAAGCATATCCTGAAAGGAAGATAGACGGCCAAGATAGCTCATCACTGGAAACATATTGTCTTAATTTGATGGGACGCCCATGCTAATCAGGAGGAAAGCACAGCATCATTCGAACTGAGGGGCCAGCTAGCTTATCTTGTTAGTGTGCTCTTCCACTGAGAGAAAAGGCTCTAAATAGACTTCTTAGTTAATGTTCTAAGGAAAGAGAGAACCACCGCTGAACACACTACTGTGGCCCTTTGGAAGTTCCCTCACCTGGAACTTAGGCTCCTTCAGGAAGGACTTTTCTTACCTGAAAAGTCTGACTCTCATCTGATCAAAGGGCTTGGAGCCAATATGTGTAAAGGCTCAGGGATGGCAGAGAGCTTGCTTGCCGCCTGTGAAATGCAGTGCTGATCAGTTGACCTGGTACCATGATACAATGGACGGGTGCATATGGGTCCTGGACAGCGGAGGTTCTTTCTAGAGTTCAGTACTGTACTCCCTTTAGTTCACTCCCAGCCCATTTTACATCTGTTCTGCACAAAGTGGAGTTTTTCTGTCATATTATTTAGTCACCTCCCCTTCTCTGTGGGAAGAGAATGTGTAGGATTTTACAATATTGGCTCAGTGAGATAGCTAGCTCAGTGGGTCCAACATACCCCACACAAGTCTGAAGATCTGAGTGTGTTTTCCAGAGCCTCTATAAAGGTGGAAGGAATGAACTGACTCACAAAGCACGGTCTATCTTCTGAACTCTGCATGCTTGCAATGGTACCCTCATGCCCGCGTGCCCATATCATATGCACACAATAATAATAAAGAAAGAAGTATATTTTTGATTAAAAGAAGAGCCAATCTCTTAGCAATATTTGTTTGTTTTGCCTGTTTGGTTTTCAGGACAGGGTTTTTCTGTGTAACCTTGGCTGTCCTGGACTCACTTTGTAGACCAGGCTGACCTTGAACTCATAGAGATCCACCTGTGTTTTGCCTCCCTGCTGGGATTACAGTTGTGCACCACCATGTTCAATCCCTTAGCAAAATTTAAGTGTGTAATACAGTATTATTATTGATAATTTTTGGTTTTGATGTCCTGGGGATAAAATTGCTGGGGCCACACTTGGCACCCGTTCTACCACTGAACAGATACACTGTATCCCCAGACAGATACACTGCTACTAACCTCAGTTGCCATGGCCGCCTTCAGGTCTCTGAAATCCTACCATAGCTCAAGTTTCCTGTCCTTCAGCAGCACCTCCTTTTGTCCCCTTCCCTTCAGCCTCTGGTAGGCATCACTGTCCTATCTGTTTTTCTGTTGCTGTCGATTCTTTCAGAATTGTCCTTGGTGAGAAATTCACTCTTTACCTAGTTTCCCAATTGCTGAACCCTGTTAAAGAGAGGGCTAGGAAGGCCCCATGAGCCCAACACTATTGCTTCCCTGAACTCAATGACCTTACCAGACCCCTCGCATTAGCAGCCAAAGAAGATAATCGGTAGCGCAGGCATTTGTAAACAACAAAAAAATGCTTTGGAGTCATTTGGTGTCACAGCCATGTTTTCCTTCTATGCGCCGAGTCTCTATACAAAGAGATTTCCCAGCTCTCCACACCCGGTTACTGTTTTCCAGATGTTCTGAAACAATATCAAGTGACCCAGTTTACCCCTGAGAGGTTTATAAAGGTGCATTTATGGAAGGGCTGGCTGAGCAGGGGGGCCAACACATTCCTTCATCAGCTTAGTCCTACATAATCTCCCCAAACACAGTATCGGGGTCTGACTTTCCCTACGGCACATTGGTAAGGTTTTCAGAAAACGAGATGCTAAATGCTCTTGAAGGGAAGTAGAAACTTAAGAAGCTTAACAGTGGATGTCGAAATATTATCACCAGCTATCGGTGTAACAGAATCCAGTCATTCCCCACCGACCGGCACAGGATTTTGGCTTAAGCAGATGAAGACAGTCCTGGAGAAGTGTGTGGTCTTAAGTGTTTAAGTATCAGCAAGTCAAGGGGACCGGCTTCGTTAGTGTCAAACCTCAACAAGTCTCGTTGCCCTTTGGTGTCCAATAATATGAAGACAAATGAAAGTAGCAAAACTGAATATGCCCAAGAGGCATGCCAAAATTTTCACAGACAATCACAGAGAAGTAGTAATACCACTGAAATTTGTGAGTAGAGACTCTTCTGTTCTCCGCCTATGAGTACCAAATACCAAAGCAATCCCCAGGATCAGAATGTAGCTCTTTTAACCAAGGTGAGTCTTTTTTTTTTTTTTCTTTGAAGAGAAACACAGTGTGGCCGTACATTCATAACAAAAGGGACTCCTCAGTTCCCCTCCTCACCAGCCCGCACACAGGTTAGAATCTCCCAAGAAAGTGGGCCAGCTCTTAGAGCATCCTCTATGTGTGGAGGTCATTGAATGGAATAGGTGTATTCTACTTTTAAAGTAAGCAGCAAGGCAAAGCCTGGTTGTGGGGAAGAATTTCTGTTTCACAGCATGTCAATCATCCAAAGATCATTGAAATGGGATGAGCAACCTTCCCAGAATTCCCAGAAGTCACCCTGTTGCATTCCTACACAGGAAAGGGAACACATTAAAGAACTTCTCCACTTCCCAGGTTGCCTCGTGATGGCCTTTATGTTGGAGTCATTTACAGGGACCACTGCCACACATCCCAAGCAAACAGCTGAATAGACCACAGTCTTTATGCTGAGTTCTGTAATACGTGGACCTGTATCTCTTGGGAAGCTGGGAAACCTTGCACAGGGCTGACATGTGTGGCCAGCCCAGAATCTACATAGGAAGTGGAATTCCAACTTCACTTGAAATGGATGCCCACGTGAGATGAAAGGCCCCACTCTGCTCTTAAAACTAGGTGTGTACAGCATCCAAGATTGAGTACTGTGAGTCTATTGCCATTGCCGGTCCCTGATCTGCTCATGGTTAGAAACATGAGTTAAATTACTTTTATCTCAACATCCTTAACTCTCAGTAATGTTATTGGTCATAAAATTAGCTACTTCCTCTCATTTCAAAGCCACTGACAGTTTGGGTAGTTTGACTTGAGTGAGTTGGACAGGGGGAAATAGGTGATTTTCTTGGCCTCTGGTAGAGTTAATCTCTCATCTAGATATGTCTTAAGCTCCTCTTTCAACGGCTCCCAGGTTAGCAGTACAACTAAGAACTAAGTTCTTCTTTAGAATGTTCCAGTTTAAAGTCCAAATGATAGATGATTCCCACATCCTGAAGCAAACACTTAAGTGTTTGTATTTCTTGAAACAATTTATTCTAGTTTGAACAAGACAATCCATAGCTCACTGAGACACATGGCCTGCTCTAAATTTGCAAACAAAAACATCTGACTTCTATTCAATTATTGCATTAAAAAAAAACGAACCTAGAAAAAATGTTATAGTAGAGATATTATTTTATAGTGTTTATCATTTCTGTCTTTGGGGGTACAGATTCCTGTTACTAAAGATTCTGTTTAGAAAGAGTGACAGTAATCTTTGGATATTCTTGGTTGACTCTGGTCATCCCAAGAAGTTTGCTTCTACCACCTTTGCATTCCTAGCCACCCCCACCCACCCCAAAAAAGCGGCGAATGTATTGTAAAGTCCTAGAAAGCACCCCAACCACTATTCTGAGTCTCTTCCTTTTTGCTAGAGTGAAATACTTGCTTTAGCCAATATCCTTTCTTCAAGACAGGGTAGTGCTATGGCTCAGTGAGTAAAACTGCTTTCTGGAAAGCCTGACAACATGAGTTCTGTCCCCAAATTCCCCAATCCAAGGAGAGAGCCAACTCTAGAAAGATGTCCTGTGGAGATGGGAGGGAGAAGAAAGGAGAGCAGAGGAGGGGAGAGAGAGAGAGAGAGAGAGAGAGAGAGAGAGAGAGAGAGAGAGAGAGAGAGAGAGAGAGAGACAGAGACAGACAGAGACAGAGACAGAGAGAGACAGAGACAGAGAGACAGAGACAGAGACAGAGAGACAGAGACAGAAACAGTGAGATTGACAGAGTGAGAACATGGAACAGTGTGTGTGTGTCTGTGTGTATATAGGACAGTGTGTGTGTGTAT
The DNA here is from genome assembly GCF_903995435.1 of Acomys russatus. Taxonomy (NCBI): domain Eukaryota; kingdom Metazoa; phylum Chordata; class Mammalia; order Rodentia; family Muridae; genus Acomys; species Acomys russatus. The sequence goes on from NC_067143.1 coordinate 25,765,925, forward strand.
ACATGGAGCAATGTGTATGTACATGGGAGTGTATATGTGTGTGTGTGTGTGTGTGTGTGTGTGTGTGTACTGAAACCAGGCACTAACACTTTCTAGATAAGTACTGTGCTATGTATCTACAATCCCAGTCCTAGGTCAGTTCTAACTATGGAAAACCTTGCAAGCATTTTCAGCCATAAGAAGAAGAACTTTCCTCCTATGTGGATGGAAACTAACACAGAGACCCACAACCAGACCATGTGCCGAGACTGAGAAACTTTAGAACACTCAGTCCTAAATGGGACGTCTTCATCAAAGCCCTCCCCTCAGGGCTCAAGGAGCTATGCGGAAGAGGAGGCAGAAAGACTGGAAGAGCCAGAGGGGATGGATGACTCCAAGGAAGCTGGCTTCCAGACACACAGTACTGACGTGCATATGAACTCACAGAAAGCGTGGCAGCATGCACGGGGCCTGCACAAGTTTGGGCCACACAAGGTCCCAGAGCTCAGAGGGGGAAGTGGAAAGAGCTCCCAACCCTAACCAAGAAAATCTCCAGTCACAAACATTCGCAGAGGGAAAATTAGTTTTTACCAATAGTGTCTTTCTGGGTATATAGACCACACTTAGGGGCAGGCCCCTTGTCTAGCAGTGGGTGACCAATGAAAAACAAACTCAAGGATATTTTTCTCTCATATTGCTTTGTTTTGGCTTTTGTTGTTGTTGTTTTGTTTTCTGGTTTTTTGAGACAGAGTTGCTCTGTGTAGCCTTGGCTGTTCTGGACTTACTTTGTAGGCTACGCTGGTCTTGAACTCACAGCGATCCACCTGCCTCTGCCTCCTAAGTGCTGGGATTAAAGGCATGTGCCACTACGCCTGACTTTTTAAAAAAATCTCTTTGGTCTTTTGTTTGTATATTATGTTTTCCAATTTTGAGGGTTTTTTGTAGGTTTTGGGGTGTGTGTGTGTGTGTGTGTGTGTGTGTTACTTGTGCTTTCTCTTTTATTTTTATTTTGGTTATTTATTTATGTGCTTATTTTATATTTTCTGTTTGTTTGTTTGTTTTTGGAGACAGAGTTTCTCTGTATACCCCTGGGCCATTCTGAAACTCATTCTGTAGACCAGGCTGGCCTTAAACTCAGGGATCTCCCTGCCTCTGCCTCTGCCTCCCAAGTGCTGGGATTAAAGGCATGCGCCACTGCTGCTTGGCCCCTGTTTGTTTTCTAATGAGAGGGAAAGAAGGCTTGGAATTAGATGAGTGGTGAAATGGGGAGTTACCTAGGAGGAGATGGGGGAGGGGAAACCATGGCCAGAACATATGCATGAAACAATATTTTCAGTTACCACCAACAATCACAACAATCACTTACACCACTGACCACACGAAAGTCCCCTCACTTCTTCCTTACAGCCAGCAGGAAAGGCCAGTGTCCCTGCTCTCTGCTCAAGGCAGAGACATTTCTCTATTTTTGCCAAGTGTACTTTGTAATCTCTATTTGGTCCATAGAGGCTCAAGGGGGGTTGTATACCTTGGAATATGATGATGAATTTAATCATCTTGTGATAAATCTCCCAACTGGCAAGTCCTTGGGGAATTGAGGTCTGTCTCCCATGGGTGCTTTTCAGGTTGTCAATCATGAGACGTGATCTGTGCTTCTCTCTCATATATGTGGCCTGTACTGTGAAATTATAGTCTAGAATTTTCCCCGATGTGGGGTCTTCCAAGAGGGTCAGTCGTACTGCAAGTCTAGGGAGGGGCTGCTGACTTGCAGAAATGACTCTCAGTGTCCTCCAGTGTTACGATTCCAAGACTCACTTCAGTACAGTTACGACAACAGTGCGGCTCACCACAGCCACTAGCTTTGGAAAGAAGTTAAAGACAGATAAGTATCTGAAAGCAGTTCTCTTCAGGTCTAATACCAGAGCATCTCCTCCTGGTCCTCTAAGTACCACCTTGTCGGGTGACCAGGGCTGTTAATTTATGACTCCCATTAAGAGGGATGGCTAGATGTGCAGACAGGTCAATAATGATTTCTGCTGGAGCTCACACAACAGAGGAAGTGTCTGTCAAATGCCTTGTTTTAACAGAAGACAGAACTGCCTGACTTGGGCTTTATGACAGACGTCAAGTGCATTGATTGCCCTGTGCAGCAGATCACCTTATTGGCAAAGAAATGAAAGGCCACCAAGAAGACGAATGGCAAGCTTCCCTCAAGGGCTTCTTCTGGTCTGCAGGCCTGGCAGTTACCCCAAAGAAGGGCCAATGAGCGGTTGAGAGTGGACACCCTAGAGACAGTCCCCTATCATGGGAGACTAATGTCTCCATGACCCTAAAGGGCTGGTGAGAGAGTGCAGGGGAGGAGTAGGCAGGATGCTTTGAGGAAGAACACCACAGTGATCAAGAGAAACCATGCCCATCCACTGAAGAGGACACAGTTTAGTGTTACACCCTTGGGATTCCTGGGACCTGCTCAGGAATGGTCTTCTCTAGGCTTCTTTTTAGAATTCAGCTCCATAAATAGTTCTGGAGAGTTCCTTGTATCGGGCATGTGCCAGGCACTGGGGATGAGTACTGACTGTCATTGCTTCTGTTCCAGCTGCCATCCTACTTCCTCTTGCTCCTGCTAACTCTGTGTCAATGCGGAGCACTAGAGGTCTTGGGGGGCTTTTCTGCACCTCAATTTTCTTAACTGAAAAGCACAGGCTTTGGACTCCTGCTTACACAGTTGCGTGGCTCAAACCTGGCACCATCTTTACGCTTCTACTAGGCATGAGAAGGGAAGGAATGGAAACCATCCTGCTCAGTGTGCCACACACTCAGCACTCCCCGAGGCTCCCATGTGCTGGTGCCCACCACAGTGGGAAGTAAGCATCCGTGAGCTGTGTGGTGACATTATGTCAATGGAGAATGACATATTTGAGCTGTTGACAGTGGCCATATGTATGATTTTAGGATGGAGTGGAGAAATTCCTCTGGCTTGTCAGTATTGTAGTTGTAGTAAAATCAGAAGGTAACTATCAGCTGGCCTGTGTGGGGATGCTGGTCTGAGCCAGCCCACTGAAACTCTGGTCTAATAAAAGTATATTACACACAGTTATGCATAACACACAGCACATAGTAAACTAACGTGTTACTGATGTATATGCTGTGTGTGTATGTTGTGTATGTGTGTGTTGTGTATGTGTATGTTGTGTATGTGTCTGTTATGTACGAGCATATGTGTACGTCTATGTGCATATGTGTCTGTTGTGTCTGTTTATGTGTATAGAGACAGCGTCCCTATGTATCCTGGTTCAGTGAGTAGTTGGCTTCTTTTTTATTTCCCATCCACTTGACACAAACTAAAGCCAACTGACAAAATGTCTCCATCAGATTGGCCTTTAGACAAGCCTGTGGGGAGATTTTTCTGGGTAATGATTCATACAGGAAGGACCAGCCCATTGTGGGAAGTGCTAGCCTGAGCAGCTTTCTTACACCTGTGAGGCATAAGAAGGTAGCCAGTCATGAGCTTGGATGGCAAGTCAGTAAGACCCACTGTGGTCCTGTCTCGGTTCCTGCCATGAGTTCCTGCCCTGACTTCCCTTCATGATGGACTAAAGGCCAAAATAAACATTCTCTTCTCTAAGTATCTCTTGGCTGTGGTGCTTATCACTTGAATAGAAAGCAAATTAGGACAGCCAGGTTGGCCTGAAACGTGTAATCTTCCTCCTTTTGCCTTGAATGATGAGATTATAGGTGTGTACCACCAAACTTGGTTTATAGTATATGTTTGATTATTTTAGAGTGTATTCCTTTTATTTATTAAATTTATTTTTTAATTGAAAATATTTTTCATACACTGTATTCTGATCACAGTTTCCTTTCCCTCATCTCCTCTCAGATCCCTTCCTATTTAGTATAAAATAAGATGATGCGGTCATCGGTGCTGCTACCCTTCAGGGTCTGTTTATCACACCCCGTGACTACATCTCTCATGCTGTCACACATCTGAACTGACCTGCAGCATGTAGATCTTCATGAGTGCATGCAATCATGTTTACTCAGCCACAAAGCCATTTAACAGTGCACTTCTACATTGTATGTCCACTGTCAGGTGACAGCCAGTTCTTATGAGTCTTATGGAGGAGGCAGACATGGGCATGGTGGTGAAAGGAACTACCGTGTTTAGAAAGAGGCCACCCATCTATTAAGTAGGTAAAGACATGATAAAGGAGGAAGTATTGACTACCCAATGTCTGTCTTTTGTCTTAAAGACACTGATATCCGATCTTTCACCAAAATGATCTTCTGTTCCATTTTGACTTCTCTGCATCCCTCAGTGGGATGGAAGAACACAAGAATTATGACAAATCAGCCTTTTTGTGGGATGGTGTCATTGGCAGCAGTTCGCTGTACATGATGGAACAGGACACAATGCTGTTAAGTGTTCTCTTCAGCCAGGTGCCTGGGCAGCACACAGGCCCTACCTTGGCAGCTGGTGCTGGCCTCTCTGTGATGTGACATAGTGTTTGGCCAGAAGCACACGCTCAGTAGATGCTTCCAGATTTATTCTGGTTGCTCCCCTGCATTCCATGATGGTGTTATATTTTTGAAGAGATTATTTTAGGTCGCTAGAAAGGCACAAATGATAAATTATTGATGAAATGTAAGAAAGTCAACATAACTAGACATTTTATTCTCTTAAAAGGTTCCTTCTTGTGAGCTGATTACAAAAGGGAATAGAGCATTTTATTCTTTCTGAGTGGGCCATATCCAAGTTATTGAGTTCTCTCTGTCTCTCTCCCTTTCCTTCCCTTCTGTCCAGCTTTCCCTCCCTTCCTTTCTCTCACTCTCTCTCCTTACATCCCCACCTAGGTGTGTGTGTGCGCGTGTGCACATATCTTTGAATAAAAGAAAATTATAGGAAAATTGAGGCAGCACAACTAAGAACATTCAAGTTTTTTTTTAATCCAAGTGTTTGTGTGTTCATGTGTGTGTGGGTGTAGCATATGCACACTAGGGTGTTTATGTGTGTGTAGGCATATGTGTACTAGAGTTTGTGTGTGTGTGTGTGTGTGTGTAGGCATATGCATACTAAGGTGTGTGTATATGTGTATTTGAGTGTGTGTGTAGGCATATGCATACTAGGATGTGTGTATATGTGTGTGTGTGTGTGTGTGTGTGTGTGTGTGTGTGTGTGTGTGTGTGTGTGTGGTTAGAGGACAATTGTCAGTGCCAGTCTTCCTTGTCTGCCTTCTTTGTGGCATGCTTTTGTTGTCGTTACTTGTAGCTACGTAAGCCCACCTAACTGGCCCGTTATATTTGAGAGATTCTCCAGTCTCTGCCTCCCATCTCACCAAAAGAGTGACCTAACTCTAGTGCCTTTCTACCACAGAAGCTTCTTTTGCTTGTTAAATAAAAAGAAAAAGAAAAATAGAAAAAGAATCCTTAGATGCTAACAGTAAAGCCCTATGTGAATGGGAGAGCTGTACAGCCTGTTGCTTTGGATCTTTTTGGTGGTGGAGTTATGAAGTAATATCTGTATAGGGGAGACCCTGGCTGCTTGATTTCCATCTCTTTAAACTACCAACTGCCGGGCTTCTGCGCACCATGCCCGGGAAGAGGAGTAGTGAGGTATAAGCTGATTCCCCAATCTAATTGTCAGATGCTTTCTGCTGGGAGCAGAACTGCGAAGCTCCCTGACTTTTGTAAAAGAAGGAAAGGTGAAGAGAAGGGAGGGAGGGGGGAGTGAAAGGAGGCACTGTAATAGCTTCTGTAGGATCCCAGTTACATCTGTCCATCCTAAAGAAGTGGGCTCCCCAGAGACACCTATCTCCCAGGCTAGGTGGAAGTACAGGAAAAGGAAAGAGGTTCAGTTTGCATTTAGAAAACGTAGGCTCTTGTCACTGGACTTGCAGAGGAGCGTGTGGTTGTGCAGTCCCAAATGTGTTGTGCAAATTCCCATTTTCTCTCCTTCATTCTGACTTCACTGTGCCCCCTGTTCTTTTATTTCCCCTTTGAATTTGCATTAAATTCATTATCTGCTCTTAAGGGAGAGAGGTTCTCCAGGGTTTAATTGAGATGTAAGACACCACAAATAAGAAGATGGGGGAGGAGTTCTCCATCCCGTTGTGGGACTAAACCATCTCTCAAGTGTGTTCTTCACTTCTTGGAGAAAATATACCTGTCTCCTCCAGGAAGCTCTCATCTCAGAGACCTTTATTAACTTGATCTTTGGGAATGCTACTTTAATTTTTTTCTATAATCATCACACAAATTGATCATGATAATCTCTGGGAAGAATATAAGTGAACCAATGGCCTCATTAACTCCAGTGCTCGGGGAATGGTGTTCATCAGAGTTGGTGCCCTCACCCCATGGTGGCCCAGACCTCTTTATGTGTGCCTTGATGCAGTCCCCTGTGGGAGATGGGCATTGTTTCCTTCCAGGATGTTTAAATTGCCTCCTGCATCTGCTCCCTTACCAAATAATAGAAGAACTTGAAAGGTCCCAACCTTAGCACTGGAGACCTCTGATATATGGGCCTTTCCCACCTTTCCTTCATGACATCAAGGCTTCAAACTGCTAAGCTTTGGGCAATACCTAGGGTCAGTCAACATTAAAATGTATATCTCAAATGTGTAATTACAAGTACTGTTTTGCTGAACTGGAAGGGCCCCTTTGAAGCTCACATGTTAATTTTAATTTAACACACAGAATGGCAAAGATAAATGGGTTTATCTAAAATACATTTAATAACAGATTTTTCGAGTCAGTTATTAATTTTATTTAAGTGGTTCTTTTTTTTTTTTTTTAAATCTTTATAAGCTGTGAACCTCAAGAGGAAGCAGAGTCCCATGCAATGCCTTTTATTGATGGCCTGCTATGTGCCAAGAAAGGTGTTAAATGTTTTCAAATGCTGCCTCCTTTATCCTGATCTTACAGACAAGCAACAGGGAGGTGTGAAGAGGTGAAGTTTCTCACCCAGCTGGAAAGTGGCAGAGTCATTCGCAGATCTGCCTCCGCTAAAAATTACTTCATGGAACTCTTTGAAAACTAACTTCTTGGGAGCTGTATGCAGCTTCTCGGTGGACCTTGTTCCTGCTATCCTGGAACAAGGAAGTTATTATTCCTTTTGGGAGAGACGGTGGGTTCTTGGACAAGGACTGGCCCTCGATGGTGCCCAGGACCATATGTGGTACACATAAGTGTATCTTCAGCTCATGACTGGGTAAGAGATCTCTCTCCTTTGGTTTTGGAGAAACTCATCTCTTGGTTGTGACAAGGGTGAATGGGGTCCATGTGAAAGGAGAGTAAGCAAACAATGGGCATCTCTGGAGATGGTGTGGATATGGCTTGAGTGTCCCTGAAGGATTCACACGTTAACAGAATCCCCATGGTGGAGGAGAGTTTAATTGACAAAATTTGTCTATGGTGTTCAGTAGTGGACCCTTGGGAAAGCAGTTAGGGTCAGATAAACTCATTAGGGTGGATATCCCATGGTTTGTTGCCTCAAGTTTTATAAGAAGAGGGAGACAGCCTCCCCCAGGCACACGCCATGCACTTCCACTTGCTGGTCCTTTAGGTCTCCCTCTGCACTAAGGCTATCATCACCAGGTAAGGCCCCTGGACCTTGTATATGTGGATCTGTAAGATAAATTAAACTTATTTCCTTTATAAAGTAGCCTCCTCTGGGTACTTTATCATTATGAAAGATGGATTTACCCCACCTCTCATTGGAACTCTCTCAGCTACAGTGATGAAAGAGGCTATGTATTTTTAAAGTAACATATTTCTAACTCTTGAGACATTTTGTATGAATTTTCACCAACACCTACAATTTATAATGCATTGAACTTGAATGCAGTGTAACATGTTGCCTTTCCATACATGTTGAGTCCCCATGGCGTGCTGGGTAGTGTGATCCCCGCTTCATAGTCACAGAGCAATGGGTACTGTCTTGTAGGGAAAGAAGACTCAGGAACAAAAGCCTATGAGACCCGACAATCCACAGCAAAGCAAGCAGAAAGCACTGACTCAAGGGGAACTTAAGCTGGGCAGAAGTCGCTGAAGCCAAGGCTTAAAGCTGTTCACGGGAGTTGTGCACATTGAAGAGTCAGGGAATCTCACTATTTGAAAGAAAACATTCTACTTCCATGTTATCAGTATCTCATCACAACTAGGAAATGCATATGAAAGAAAGCATACAATATTTGCCTTTTTGAAATCATCTTAATTCACTTTATATGATCATCTCCAGGTGTTTCCATTTTCCTACAAAGGATGTAACTTCCTTCTTCTGTATAGCTGAAATAAATTCCACTGTGTCCAGATACAATATAAATATATATGTATATATATATGTATATATATGTACATATATATGTATATATATGTATATATATATGTATATATATATATATATATATATATATATATATATATATGTCCTCTGTAGTTGGATACTTAGGATGTTCCATATTTTACAATACTACAAGGATATGTAAGCTGTAATATGAACCTTCGGAGCTGGTTAACAAGTAGCCAACAACTAAAGATACTTATCTATAGTCAGGCGTACATAATCTTAATTTTATTTTGCTGCACTGTGTCGAATAGGTCCTCGTTATCTTATATCTTAGACGTCCTCTCAATTAATATCAAATGTTGCTTAAGCACGAATGCATAATGTTTCAGGTTATAGAGAGCTGTGTTTAAAGGAAAGCAAAATACAAAATAGTTATTTGCTACACACACTGAGAAAATGTGCCTAGGGCAGCCACCAACAGTAGCACCCAGCAAAAGAAACATCTAAAAGAACGGCAACAACAACAAAAACCCAAACAAAAAGCTCTTATTAATTTGCTTGTTAGACTTTTAAATTCTTTTCAGTTGAAAACACCCACCTACTGTGTGTGTGTGTGTGTGTGTGTGTGTGTGTGTGTGTGTGTGTGTCTGTCAAAGGGTACATATGTAGGTCAGAAGTCAACTTGTGGGAGTCTGTTCTCTTCTTCCACGATGTAGGTCCCAGGGACCGAACTCAGGTCGTCAGCCTTGGCAGCAAGCATGTGTACCTGCTGAGCCATTCTGCATAGCCTCTTTTAGGATTTTTTTGATACAGGCTTTCTCTGCACAGCTTAAGGTAGCCTGGAACTTATACTCTGTAGCCCAGGCTGACCTCAAACTCATTACCCTACACTGCTAGATTTACAGTTGTGCTCCACCATGCCTGACTCAGTTTGCTTATCTTCAGGGCCCTGAAAACCATACACATGGCCAGAGTAGCTACAATAGGATGCTGACCTTGGCTGTGCAATTCAAGATGAGAAACAGAACTTTTGAAAGCTCCTCTTTCTCTTTGTACAATATTCTTTGTGCAGTATTAGCGTCTTTACAATTAGGGCGTTGTAAGGATTAGCTAGGGCTAAAAGCTACCATATTTTGAATGTATGAAGTAAATTTCCTTAGGAAATAATGTATGCATTGTAATCCATTTAATAAATTTTACTATTAGTTTATTTGGTTTCCAGTTAATGGCACATAAAAATCTATCTATTTGAATTGCAAAAATCAAGCTGGTTTGAATTAAGGAGGTGTGAAAAACTCTTGAGTTCAGAAAATATGTAACACTTCCATCAATTAAAAGTAAGTAAAATAAGTAAGTTAAAAATAATGGAAAGTTCATGTTGAATTGAACTGGCTTGCTTCATGAGCTTATATTTTTACGAAGCTCTGTGAAACACATTTGAAACAGTGCCCATTATAGAATCTGTGTTAATTGTTATTATCCCCATAAAGTTCACATGATTAAGAAAAGTTTGCAATTATGCCAACCAGAAATGCACAGTACCTGCCTTTAACTCCCCCCATGCCTGGATTTATTTTTAGTCCTGAAGACTGATGTTCACCTTGGCAAACAGAATGTGTGCTAAATTGAAAATTTCCTCCAAGTGCCCTGGAGACTTCAAACAGCAGATTTCTAAAATTGCAGGGTATTTATACTTATTGGACACAACTTTCTTTGTTCTTGCCTTTGTCACGAGTGAAGATTGTTTCTGTACTTACCCTCACTCCCGTCACAATCTTAAATATCACTGTGCTAGAAGGCACTGCAATGTTAATTAAAAGAGCAGTCTAATTATTTACCCTGGTTGGTTCACACAAACCTCTGCAGTATAATCAGTGGACTCCCTGAAGGGGCTTCATGATATTTCAGCATGGAGTGGGGAAGTTTGGCACTGACTTGAGCTCAGCTAACATGTAATGAAGTCTGACCTACAATTCACCTTTAGGTCACCAGATCAAATAGAACTTATCTGGGCAATGTCCGAAGGTATGTGCCGTTATTGACTGAGCTGGTGGGTGGCACACTGAGAACACTTTCCAGTTACCTCCCAGAGCCTCAGAGAACCTTCCGCGTGTTTCTGAGGGACGGAGGGAAAGCAGAGGGCAGCCAGACAGGTCATTCCCTTTTTGACAGACTCTAAGACAAGCCCACAAGGTAAGTTTGAGGACAGCTCAGATGGCTGGGAGTGTTTCATGACAATCTCTTCCTGCACCTGGCCTGAACACTAACTACTGTTGCAGGGTGTGCCTGGGGCTGAGTCATCAGGCAAGGTGGCCCTCTGGAAGTGAGCCACAGATGCTTCCAGGCCAAGCACAGAGGTCAGCTGTGTCCTTAAAACCTTTGTCCTTGGACTTCTTTGGAATAATGAGGTAGAAGTACCTTACTTAAGGACACCCAAGGGGTCCTGGGGTCTCCTCTGAAAGTGTATTTTGGAAAAAACAGGCTCTATCAACAGTGACTTAAAGATCTAGGATGACCCGACTCCATTGTAAACACACATCAGGGCCAAAGGTCTACTTAATTTGCATTATGGACTAGGTGGGTCCAAGAAAGAAGCAAACAGCACCCAAACAACTCTACAGTAAAGCACAAGAGTTTGGGTAGTAGGGAACAATAGTTATATAAAATAATAAAGAACATTAGATAGTGAAAGCTATGAGAACAGGAGTGGGCCAACTGTACGTTTACTGAGAGGCATAGTGAGGCTTCAGAAGAGAAGGCTAGACATGGAAGAGAGCGTTGAACATGCTGCACATTCCTTTGACATATGGAGATGTGACAACATAGTTTTACTTACATAGATGCTTCGACACAGAGATGGCAATTCATCTAGGTAATGAGGCAAGACTATGGATTTGATCTGACCTTCCAGATCTAACTCCATCTGCAGTTTTGGGTGAGTAAAGCCAGGACCCCAGAGTGGAAATTGACTAACTCTGTTTCATAACCCCACAGGCACTGGGAGTCAGGAAGGTCAACTGAGATGCAAAACAAGTGAGTGGAGGACGCATAGATGGGGCCTCCCTTGGGTGTTCTGAACAGGAGGAAAGCCACGTTAGGCTCTCCCTGCTACAGGTAACAAGCAGGACCTAGGCAGCTTGTGACTCTGACTCCCAGACAGGAATAGTGGCATGGGGGCATAAAGTCAAACAGAAAGGCTTTATTTCATAATGTGTTGGCATTCATATTGGTGAATTAGATGGACTGTTGATAGAAGCTCATAGAAAACATCCCCAAACACACCATCCTGTCCCAGTAAGGAATTAGTCATCCATCCGTTTCCCTAAAGCAATATCTCTTCTGACTACTTGCCTTTTGCTGGGATTACAGAGACAACACACTCTGGATCCTACAGAGATTACAGTCAAATGAAGTGTCCCAAGAGGGGTACGCTTGCTGCCAAGCACGTGGGGATGTGAGCAAAGGAGACACCCTTCAGGTGGGCACTATGCGCTTTCTTCTGTCTCTCCACACATCCACTATTCAGTAAGTTATGAGTCAAACCCCATGCGTACTATATTCCCTCTCATTGAAATTCACTGAAGGCTCCAGGAAGTCCTGGAAAATTGCTTGCTTAGCCCAATACTTCCCAAGTAGGGTTAAGGTCAAACGCCTTTGTGTAGGTAACAGGCTGGTCATCTTGTTGACCAGTTTGGAAACACCTTTTAAGCTAAGTCTGAAGCTTCTGCCAGACTGATCTCTTTAACCAAAAGGCACCTTTTGAACTCCTCTGATCATTTTTATTTCTGCCCATCCTCCCCTTTGGACCCATCATAATTACTTTTGCTTTTTTTTCAATTTTACCCAGCTCTAATGCCCTCTTCTTCACAAAGCCCATACCGATTACCCCAGATTAGGCTCCTTTGCTACGCTCCAGCCATTGAAGGCAAATTTTAAGTAGATCACTTAGTATTTATTTAGTTATCATCCAATACTTATGTAGTACTAGTTTGTGCTCTTTTCACCATTCATGCTTGTAATGTTTCTCTTTCCACCTTTACAGTAATTATATTAGCTTATAAACCTGAAGGACTTACATGGTGAAAGTAGAAATGTTTTTTTTTTTTTTTTTAGTAGAAATGTTTTTATTACTTTCCTGATCATTGTGATCAGGTGTCTGTCAGGAAACAACTTACCGCAGGTAGGCTTCATTTGGCTTCACGTTTACAGCCTACAGATCCTTGCAGGGAAGTCTAAGTTAAGCAAATAACTTTGCAGAACTTTCTGGAGCCCTTAGTGAAATTCAGCCAGAGGAAAGGTTTCATCAATCGTGGTGGGAAAGCACAGTAGCAAGAGTGCTGGCCCCTTGGTCACATTGTATCCTCAGTCTGAATTGGGTTAGGCAATAAAATCTTAAAGCTTGCCCTCAGTGACTCATTTATTTCGATGAGGTTCCATATCTGTAAGGCTTATAACCTTCTAAACAAGGCCACCAGGCGGGACCAAGCTTTCCAGCCTACGGGGCATATTTCACATTTCAAACCACAGCACAGAATTGGGAAGGAATTTTGTGCTTGGGAGATGCCTCCGTCCATAAAGTGCTTTTGGCTTCCAAAGAGACTGTCCTTGTCTTTAAAAATGAAGGAGGTTTGTCAGATGGATCTGCCCTTCCATACTATAATAGTAAAACCCACAGGCAAACAAAGAATTAGTCCAAAGCACCAAGACTTCCAGGTCAGCGTGACTGTTGGGTTTTGTGTGAAAAGGTGGCTGGTTTCAGCTCTGGCTAGCAAGTGTACATGGTAGACATAACCTGGATGTCTCAAACATGCAGTCATAACTCAGAGGCTGGGGAGACTCAACTCTCCAGGCGGTCAGCCCAGTGGGGAGGTGTGGAATGATCTTTTTACAGGAAGGAGAGCTGCTGTAACAGACACTTGATGGCCCAGGCATGGTGATTGGGGCCATCCTGGATATGAGTGGGATTGGTTAGGGAACACCTGAGGATAAGAAGTGAGGGAAGAGAGTTGAGGATAGAATCCTAACAAATATAAAGAGCCAAAGTCTAAAAGAGGAGCTTCCAAGAAGGCCCCAAGACCCACCAAAGGTCCTACACATGAGATAGCATACTGATGAAGATGCACAGCTCTGGAATCTATAGCAATGGGTGTTTAATCTTGATTCTATGATCTATACTTCTATTTCCTTGTACATATGGTTTAGACATTCCTTATATTTTTTCTCTTTTCTTTTCTCTGCTCCTCTTCCTCCTCCTTCTCTTCGTCCTCCTTCTTCTTTTTCTTCTCCTTCTTCCGCTTTTTCTACTGGTGTATGTGTGTGCAGTGCAGCATTATGGGATATGAATCCATATGTGTATGCATATATGGGAGAGCCAGAGGCCAACTCTGTTATTAGATTTTACCTACCTCTTAATCAGTCTTTCTTTTTTCTTTTTTCTTTCTTTCTTTCTTTCTTTCTTTCTTTCTTTCTTTCTTTCTTTCTTTCTTTCTTTCATCTAGTTATTGAGATGGGATCCCTTACTGTTCTGGCACTGGTCTTACTGGTCTTATTTTCCAGGAAGCTAGGTTGGCTGGCCACTGAGCTGCAGGGTTCTGCTTGTCTTTACTTTCCCCTTCACCCATCCCAGACCTGGAACTAAACTCTTGGACTCTATGCCCAGCAATTTTTACCTAGCTTCTAGAGATCGAACTCAGGGCCTCACCCATACATGGCAAGCGTTTTACTGACAGGTATACCATGTATACAGCTCTAAGCCTTTCTAGATGAATGCTGTGCTCTAAATCTTTAGCACAGTACCTCAACCTTTAGTAGGTCCCAGGTAAGATAGGAAGAGCAGGAAGAGATCTGGAGCCACACATAGCTGTGGGGGCTAAGAGAGATGGAGCCAGTCATTAAGAAACCATTTAACTTGGAGCCCTTGGCAGCGGTGAGCAGAGGGAGCCACGTCTCAGCTAGCTGCCTGAATGGGATCTGTTGTAACTCTACACAGCCCACAGCTCGCTGTGGCCATGCCCTCGGGTAATGTAAGGAAAGGTGTTTTCCTGCTTCTCCTGTAGGACAGGTGCTTGACTGATACAATTTAGGGTCTCAAATTCCACAGCTTAATTGTTTGTTCTACCCACCAGTTAGCCCAGCTCAGAACACCTGTGGACCAAGTTCTTTTGATGCACCAAAGCCTGTCTTTTATTAAGCTCTTTGCAAGCAGTCAAAATAAGACCAAATGTCCATATGCCCCCACACATCCACATGGGCAAGAAATAAGCCCTCACAGTTGGTACTTAAAATAGCCATCAGATCCTTGGGCTTTGGAAAATATGGTCATGCAGTTAATGTAACCAGAGTTAGATATGAAATCAAATGAAATATTTTATATGTGTAGAAACTTGCCTACACACACACACATAAAATTCCCTATTAGTTGTACTTGAGGTTTATCCATGTTGAATCGATAAAAAATGATTTAGAACGGATGGCTCCTAACAGCTGGTTGCGCTTTCAGTCTTCCATAAAGAAGTTAAAATTAATTTTAATATGTTGATGGTGCTTATTGATGATAATATTCATAATAAATATCCATCGGAAAAATTCTCTGGCATATCTATGTGACAGAAAGGTCAGGAGTGTTAATGACGATCACCATACAAAATGCAATTCGGTCAATTACTTTAATTAAATCTAAAACTACTTTATGTCTTCTCATTTATATAGTAAACTGATGGGGGTGGGAAGGGCAGCATCTTTATCTGGCTCCTTTTAGAGTCCAAAGTTGGGGATGGGCTCTTGGGTGGTGCTTTAAGATTTGTAGCTCTTGTGTTTCATTTGGAACATTTGAAGTAATTATGGGCCTTAAAGTAACATTCTTGCTATAATAAGAAAGAAAAGGTGGCGATTTCCTCTTGAATGCATTTTACAGAAAGAGAGCTTTGCCTCTGCAGACACTAATCTTGTATTTAACACACTGGGTGATACAGGCTACAGCCAACATTCCAGGGTAAATGGCAGAAATGTCAGCGTTTCTTTCATTACATAGTTGGGGATCAGAAGAGAAAGAACATAGCTATTTGAATTCTTTACAACCTCAGAGGCCCAAGAGTTTAACATTCACTTGGCATTTTTGCTACACAAACTGCTCTTTCCTCAATGGTGGGATCCTACAGAACTTTGTATCCCTTTTATGTTGTTAAACTTGGGAATTGGAAAAGTAGACACTTTAAAAGAAGGCATCCGGCCTGGAGAAATGTCTCACTAGTGATTCCTCATCCCCTACACGGACATGGGGCAGATGTGGCAGCTGCCTGTGATCTCAGCCCTTGGGAGACAGAGCCTGGGGATTACTCAAGACAGGCTGGCTAGCTAGACTAGCTGGAATCAGCAAGCTCCGGAGTTCAGTGAGTGACCCCGTCTCAATAAGTAAGGTCAAGAGCTATCAATTTAGCCATTCAGCTTCAAATGTGAGTCTCCACACCCATGCACACATACTTACACATGTACCCACAGACAGGTATACCATGTATACATACATATGTAAACAAATCAGCGGGAACCAGTCAACTAATACAAAACTTCATTCGATTTTTCAATAGTTGCTTAGTGCTCAGTAGCATTACAATCAAACGATGCAAAGTCTTGCCTGCACCTTCACAGGGATTGCACTCTCGACTGATAAACATGCAAACAAACAAACAAGACACCCTGAATGGTATCAGATAGTAGTAAAGACTATGAGGGGAAAAAACATGACAAAAAAAGCTCTGTATGTCTCCCTGACTGTCCTGGTTCTGTATAGAAAATACCAGATGAACATGTATCTGTGTGGATCATTGCGGTTCAATTACATCTTTAACTGGATAATTAAATATCCAAAAAGCTTCAGAATTTGAACCCTTTGAAGCACCATCATGGCACCGCCAGCCAAATCTTCTAGTCTGACTTCACATATTGGGGCAGAGTCAAAATTCATGCGCATTAAAAGCATTATGTACAATGTCTTCGGTCTCTGTGGATAAAGTATATCTGAAACATAAATGACTTTTATGTTTACAACTGAATCCCACCTGAAGATCTCCCGTTGTGTATACACCAACATTACAAAACATAATCAAACCGTAAACCTGAAACAATTCTGGCTCCAGGCATGTGGTCACATGACACTCAGTCTGCAGTGGGGAAGAGAATGACTGATGGAGGGGTTCTTTGGTGTTGTCAAAGGATGCCTCTCTAGGAAGGCCATATTTGATGAGGTGAGTGCAATGGTTTTATCTAATTTTCTAAATCTAAGTGGTAAGCATCACTAGTCCCATTTTGCACATCAGTTATGTGTCTGTATGTGTTCAAAGCCTGTACTGCCAGAGGAATTAGCTTAAGCTACTTTTGGAAGGAAAAAAAAAGTCACTCAATCATAGTCAAACTGCTCAGTGACAAAGGAAGAGAAAGAATGTTGAAAGTATGAGAGGAACCTTAGATTCCTCAGTAGGACCAACAGCTGCCTTCCTACCAGAAGCGTAGAGGCCAACAGTGCAACGCTTCCCATAGTGGCCAGGAAGACAGAAAGACGGTGTATAAAGCATTCCATCCTAGGTACAGTTATCCAGCAAAATTAGACAAGAAATACAGTTAAGGCCAGTGAAGAAGGAGGGAAGAAAAGAAAAAGAGAACCATCATGGCAAGAGACTGGCTCTGAAAGAGGTGTTAACATGAGTCCTTCACGCAGAGATAAAAGGGCAGCAGCAAGTCCTTAGTAATGGGTACACAAAGATATGTGGGTCAAGTACGAAAGTCAGAGTTAGTGAATCTTTGTAAATCTTTTATTTTATTTAGAAGCAAGAATTATTCAACTGGCGTATTTGTGTGGGTATGTAGGTTATGACTATAACTGCACAAAGAAGGTGGAGGAGATGGAGCCACATTTTAGCATTGTCGCTATAATATGATTGAAATCAAGTTGGTACGGGCATAAACTACATTGTTGTAAGTTTTTGTTTATAACACTCAGGGTCATTACTAGGAAAATAAACTAAAACCAACTATGACAGAATTAAAATGTCATACTACAAAGCATCTCTCACAAAAGGAGTGGAAATTAGGAAAGGAATAGAAAAAAAAAAAAAAGAAACTATATAGAAGACACATAGAAGAAATGACAGACAAAACCAGGAATTGATAAGTTGTCAACGTACATGTAATATCCAGTCTAATTAAAGTGCAAAGATCATCAAATGTATTACAAAGATAGTTCAAAGGAAAAGGTACTGTTCTTGGGACTTAGCTCAGTGGTAGAACACTTGTCAACCAAGTACAAGGTCTTGGGTTTAATCCCCAGCTTCAGAAAAAAGCAAGCTTTACCTCAATCTCTTCTATAACAGACAAATTTTACATTCAAGGAAACAATAGATCAAAATTAGAAACATAGAAAAATTCACCAGGCAAATAGTAACCAAAAGCCAGTGAGAGTGACTCTATTAATTTGGAAGATATTGATAGTAAGACAAAAATTGTTACTAAAGAAGAGAAGAGAAACTTAATAATAATGAAAAAGATCAAACAGAAAGTCACTGTCACATCTCCACTTAAAAATGATACTATCTCATTCATAGACAATCTCGAGCAATCAATTTAAAATTTCTTAGAGTTAATAAATGAGTTACCGAGGTTCCAGAATACAACATCTATATGCAAAGATTATTTTTATTTTTGACACATCAGCAATACACCATTGGAAAATGCAATTAAGAAAACAATTCAATTTACTGATGTAAAAAATAGCAAAACACTTTAGAATAAGTTCAACAAACCATAATCATTGTTCAGATACTCAACATCACCAAACTCACAGAAACAAGTTAAAGTTCTAGGTAGATGGAAAGTCATCTTGACCTGGAAGAGTTAATATTCATCTGCAGTCAGTGCAAACCCTTTAAAATCCCTGCTGATTTTTTCTTGCAGTAATAGGCTGATCCTAAAGAGTTAGTGGTGGTCTACAGGATCCAGTGTAGGCAAAACAATCCTGAAAATGAGCAAAATTTAAAACTATCAGTAACTTTAGCACAGTCAAGAAAGTATGCATTCAACATAAAGGCGAACTTTGGGATCACTGGAATTGAACTGAGCATCGAGAAATTAACTCTTTTCCAGTTAACTGATTTTGGACAAGGGAGCCAAGGCAAGTTGGTGCAAGAAAATATCCCAAAATGCGATACTGGGCAACTGAATGTCTATTTGCAAAAGAATAAAACAAGACCCCCCGCCCCGTCCCTTGTCATCTTCAACAATAGCCTCAAGATGGATCAAAGAATTAAAAAATGTAGGAGCTAATGCAGAATTAAGCAATAGTTTTCTAGTTATGATACCAAAACCAATGAGAAAAAAATAATGTAAGTATGACTTTATCAAAGTTACTAAGAAACATTTATGCCTCAAAGTACCATCAAGAAAGTGAAAACACAGGTCACTGTGCAGAAAAGTATTTTCAAGTCATATATCTGATAAGGAACTTTCAGGCAGAGTTTAAGATGCCTCTCAAAATCAAGCAATAAAGACACTTATTCACTGAAAAATAGGCTTTGAGAGGCTGAGATGGTTCAGTCAGCAAAACTTTTACCATCTAAGAGTGGAGCCTGGACTTTGAGCTCCTGAATCCATATAAAAAGCCAGGAATGAGAGCAGGTACTCGGTGTTTGGGGTGTTCAGATACGCTGATCTCTGGAACTCACCAGGCAGTCAATCTGGCCTAATTGACAAGCTCTGAGTGCAAGAGATCCCCTGTCTCAACACACACACACACACACACACACACACACACACACACAAACAAAAAACGACAAGGTGGATGGTGCCTGGGTAACAACACCCGAGGTTGATATGTGGGCACATGCACTTTTACACACACACAAGGGCCTTGTGCACTAGTATTTAAGTAGATCCTTTTCTATGAAGAAAATGTAGGAATTACCAATCAGCACCTAAAAAGATGGCCCGTATCACAAGTCTTCAGGAAAATGCAGTAAAAACCACAATGACTTCCCACCGTACACACGCACTAAGGCGGTGAAAATAGAACATAGATGGTAACAAGATTTAATGAGGTGAGGAAGTGACACCCCCGTGCACTGGGGGGAGGGGGTAAGAAATATTGCAGCCACTTTGGGAGGCAGTGTGTCAGTTTCTTAAAACACAAAACATGGAGTTTTCATAGGATGTGGTAATTTCACACTTAGGCATATACTAGGGAGGACTGAAATCTGACCTACACAAAAAGAGCTTCAAGACTCTTGCCAGCCACGTTATTCAAGGTGACAAAGGTGGGAGCCACTCAAACACTGACCAACTGGTGACCACATAAGCGAAGTATGCTACATCCATGCAATGGATCCTATTGGGTCATAAAAAGAAATGAGCTACTTGTATGATATACGGCCCAACCTTTAAAGCATTATCCACTTTGTGAGAGAAGCTGGACACTTAAGACGTTACAGATGAATAATATACATAAATCTCCATTTACGTGAAATGTGGAGAATAGGCAAATCTATAGAGACAGGAAGTAGGTGACTAGTTGCTGTGATCAGGAGGAGAGAATGCAGGGACTGCTAGTTTACACAGGTTCTGGGATTACAGACGCTGTACCCTGTTCCAAGTGGTGAATTTCTTCAAGACACGCTAACTGGCCCAGTTCAAAATTGCCCACTAATACCTCATTTCCTCCTGTCATTTTTTTTTTTTTTTTTTTTTTTTTTAGATAGAAGGCCTTGACCTGAGACGTATTTCCTGGCGGATCTTGCAGGTAGGTGTAGACATTTGTCTTCACTACATCAAAACTTAAAAGGAGATTGCTGGCCCTTTACCTCCTCCTCCTCCTTCTACTTTAAGTCAGCCGAAACACATGCATGGGAGGACTGAGCTATCTCTGAGTAAGGTAGTCAAGAACGGCAGACCAGAAGCTGTGCTGCAGTGCCAACAGGAGGCCAGAGCAGTGCTCTCTCTAAGACCAGAGAAAACAAACCCTCCAGCATGCATCATCCATTGGCACTTTAAAGTAGTCCAACCATTC
Organism: Acomys russatus; assembly: GCF_903995435.1. Lineage (NCBI taxonomy): Eukaryota > Metazoa > Chordata > Mammalia > Rodentia > Muridae > Acomys > Acomys russatus. The sequence continues at coordinate 25,786,234 of NC_067143.1, forward strand.
TAAGTTACAGGATAACATCTTTGGCTTCCCGATCATCAAA
>NC_067143.1:25802162-25872162 GCF_903995435.1 Acomys russatus
CCACAAAAGTAAGAGGACCTGGGTTCAATTACCAGAACTCAGGTTTAAAAAAAAAAAAAACAAAACTGGTCATGGTGATGCCCAGTGATGCACATTTGTAATCTCAGCATCAGAGAGGTAGAAGCACGGAGATTGCTGCAGCTTACTCATAGCCAGTCTGAAAAGGCTGGTGAGCTTCAGGTCAAGTGAGAGACACCGCCTCAGAAGATTGCGGGCAGCACTGGACTTAAGCTCTGGTCTCCACACACTTGTACACACATGCACTACCAGACAGACTCCCACAAATACTTACACACACACACTCCAAAGCATTTTAGGAAAGAACATGGATGATAGCTACCTACAACTGTATAAAACAGGTGTCAGCAAACATTTTCTACAACACACTGGAGAGTAAATATTCTAGCTTATACTGGCCATATAGTCTGTGTTATAATTATTTAATTCTACCAAGAAGTTAAGTGAATTCAAGTCATAAGAATATGCAAATGAAGTCTGACTATATTTCAACAAAACTTTATTCATGGATGCTCATATTTGAGTTTCATATTTTCAAGTGTCATATGATATTCTTTAATTTTGACTTTTTTCCTAGCCATTTGGAAGTTTAAAATTCATCTAATCCAACCATTCAGATAAAGAGATAAACTATATTTGCTAATACTATATATATAAATACATATATGTTTCATATATAAATATATATAAAATGAGCTATCAAACAGAAAGGGTGTTCATTATTACATCTCTCTATCTCTATCTATCATCTGTCTATAAGTAATTAATTTGTGATAGAGGGTACACTTCTACCACAGCAAGCATGTGGCTGTCAGAGGACAGCGTGCTGGAACTGGTTCTCTCCTGTGGACTGAACTCAAGTCATCAGCCTTGGAGGCAAATGCCTTCAGAACTGAGCTACTTCATTCCTTCTAGCTATTAGAGTAATTCAAATGAAATTACTAGTTATTTCTCCCCTCGGTAGCACAAGGTTAAAAGGCAGTTTCCACACCTGCTCTGTATAACTCAGTCTACTCTAAGAGCTTGTGAAGATTTGGTAGCACCATTCTATGTTCAGGAACTCATCCAAAAGTAAGAAGAATCATAGAACTAGATATCTAGAGGTATCCTCAAGATTCAAAACAGGGGATGACATCTTTGTTACTGTCATTTTCATTATGGATGCTCTTGGTCTCATCACTGAGAGGTCATATAGACATGTGTGTTGGCCAATTGTCTATTGTATCACAAAATACCTGAGGATATCAGCTTATGAGAAACATTTATCATGGCGCAGGTGGTTCAGCACACAATCTGTAGTGAGGCAGTATATCATGATACTGCTATGTAGTGGAAGGAAGCTGCTTATGGCCAGGAAGGAGAGAAAGTAGAGAGCAGGGCTCGCAATAGCAGTGCAGCATAGTGAGTATAGTGAGAGTCTCAGCATCCCATTCAAGGGCACACTCTCTATGACCTGGCTTCCTCCATTGGACCCAACCTTCTAGAGGGACTACCCTTTGCAGTAGCACTATAATCTGGGGACTAAGCCTTTAAGATGTGGACCTGGAGGGGAGGGAATACTTGTCACCTAAACACTAGCACAGTATGTGTATTTTACTGAAAGGATTTCTTCTTTCTGTGGACTGGGATAATAGATATACTTAGACGATGCTTCCATTCACCAGTGACTATAAATCTCCTTAAGCTACGGTCCAGAGCTTCAGTCCTGAGACTCACCTGTGATTGAAACTTGAGAAGAAAAGCACCGTGTTTCCAGCCATAATATTAGCATGGCTCACGTAGTAAGGTAAAAGAGTTTCTACTCAATCTTGGATCTTGTCCTTTGTTCTTGAGTACGTTATTAAGTACAGGGTCTTATGTAGATACTGCCTGCTTGTAATTCTACTTTAACCTTTTGTCTCCCCATGAGAACAAGCGATTCCTAGTGATCTTTGCTTTGTACAGGGAAAAGTGTTCAGTTAAATGCACTAAGCACAGACCCCACTATCCCTATGGGTTGTAGCCACTTATTAGGCCACAATTAGCCTGAGGAATGATTTGGTTGTATCTGGATGTCATGTGACCCATGTCATGGACATTTCAAATCAATCATGATTCATGCCAAGCTTTGTTTCCAGCCTAATGCTCTCCATACCACAGCTCTCGTCTATAGCACGATCTGATGTGGGGTGTGTGGTAAAGGAGGTCAGAAGGGCCAGGTGGACATGAGTGCTTCCTTCGTGCTTGAAATGCAGTGTTCCAGCACTATTTTATATGGAGATATGTGAGAGTTTGAATATTACTAAGTTGCACAGGCTCAGACAGCATTAAAATAGCAGATAGTCAAACCAAGCCCATTTGTAAAGTCATGGTTGGAAATGTCTGTATGTTTTCACATAAGAATCTCAAACAGTGTTGGTTTTAGGCTTTCTATATTCAAAAGCCCTAGTGGTGAGAAAGTGAACACCTCCAGTATAGATACTTAAATGCCTGGATGGTCACATGAACAGATGATTCCAGAATGATCTTTTAGGGGCACGAAGCAACATGGAGGGAGGCGTGAGCTGCTGGTGGATGAATGTTGGTCACACGGGAAATACAGAAGTGGTGGCGTAAGGCAAGATGCAAGCAAAGCAACAGGGAAATAACCACATACAGGGAAAGCTAAGTGTTAGTGAGTAAGGAAGTGGGGAGTGGGGAGGCTCAGCAGTTCCTAGGAAGCTAAGGTAGAGGAGGAAGCCATGCAAAGCAGCCCTGGGAAGGGGTATCCACTTCACACCTCATCACTTTACCTACTTCAAAGGTCGCATGTGCTTTTTGAAGGATCAAAGGATCACCCAATTTCTAGTTTGGCCCAAAGATGGGTGCTGCCGCTCTGCTTGGAAACAATGACATTTTGAGTAAGGAGGATAGTCCCCTAACTGACTGCCTACATTTTGGATTTATTAAGTACTGCTTTGAATACAACTGTACGCTCTCCATATAAGAATGCTTTCTCTAGGATAACGTAAAGTTATATTAGTCCACTGGTATGCACTTAGTGCTCAACTGACCCAAAATTTTTATACAAAATATTATAAGTATAGAAAATTATTTCACCTTCTGGTGTAAGACACAAATACTAATAACTATTGATGTATTAAAATATATTTAAAATCCTGTTTACTTTTCAGGAGAATCAACAGTTCTATTGTACAAAGAAGCTGAAGGGGCAAACATATAAACATTCAAGCTATAAGGTCATCCATGTCCACTGGAGCTTTCAGTGCAGGGTCACACAAGGCTCTAGAAGAGACAGTAGTTACATGTCTGTTTTTCTTTTCTAAGTCCTATTCCTTCACCCTCTTCAAAACACCCGCCAGAAGACATATCACGAGATTCTAAAGAAAAGGGGAAAAGGGTGACTAGGAACAATGAGCGCTTTCTTTTATTATCCAGTGTCACATGTATTATAACCACTCATCACTAGCAAGAGAAAAATGCAAATGGTGCTTAATAAGAAGATATGCAACATGGTAGAATAATATTCCATTTTGTTAAGGCTTAGGCAGGAAAGAGCTGAGGAGAGCAGTAGCTGTTTTCCCACAGCAGAAGAAAGATGGCTTCAAACTTGCAGCCGACATATTTGCTTAGCGTGAGGAGGGTCCAGACATTCTGGTATTTACAGTGAAAAAACAAAAAAAAAAAACAAAACAAAAACCAACAACAACAACAAAAAGGCAGTCTATCTTTTAGGAAAGGAATGCATGGTTAAATTGGCTCCACTTGTCCTTAGCAACCTGAACTCCCAGGCCACATTTTTCCCTTCTCTGAGAAGCAAGTGGGAACTTGTAAAGTATGTAGCCTGTCGTGAAGAGGGAGCAGTGAACTTTGCCCAGGTCTGCAGCCAGCTCTGAAATCCAAAACTTCAGAAGCTCCACCACTGGGGTTGCCCTCCCCCTCCTTCCTTTTTTTAATCCTGCACATTTCTTGCCTTAGCAAACTCCCTTGGCCTCGAAGCAGAGGAGTGTCCCAGCTAAGAGAAAAACCTGTTCTCTAAGTATTTCTGGTGTCACTTGAGAGCAAAAACTAAACACAGAACAAAACATTCGACCTGACTTTATATTTGGAGTGGCAAAGTTCAGTCCGCTGGCGTTATGCGCAATGATCTATTTTGCATTAGTTGTAAAAGCTAATCAAAAACAATTTTTGACGGTTCCCCCATGTAGAAGTGATTGTGGGGTTGGAAAGAGTTCCCTTAATCTACTGGGGAAGGAGAGGAATTAGGAAAAGCCCTGTGTTTGGGGTGCTCTCTCTGTGAAGGGCTCATGGCTGTAAGTGACTTGGAAACTTGAGCTATGCTAGCTGCTAAGGTTCTTCCTCGTAATTGAAGATTAATTTGATTCCCCAGATTGTTGAGAGTGGCTGATGAGGTGGGGTGTGGGGGTGGAGGCTGGGCTGGGTGGAAATACATTATTCGCATCACAAAGAAGTAGGTGTGCCCTAAGTGACTGCTCATAAATGTTTGCCCTCCTAAGTAGTCACCAGGCTCTCTGTTGCAGGGATTGCATCCTGCTGGGTGGGAGGAGGGCACCCTGCCAGCATGGGTAAGGCAGGTGAACCTCGGAGCAACTTCAAATATTTTGTAAAGAAAGTAATATGTAGTAATGGCTACTCCAGAATCCATTAACTTGGAACAAGCCGACTCAAGGGCTCTGGCTTTCTCAAGTGTCTAATGTAAACAATATGAACGTCAATAGTGGGGGACATTCCAAGATAGTATTAACACGATTGATTTATTGATGGTTACACAATGGGAGGTTATCTTTTGTTAATTGACTCTGTAAATAAGCTTGCAGGAGCCAGTGCATGGGAGTGGAGGGAGGGGGTAACCTGGAAAGGCCAGCACCTGGATTATAATTTTTCAACTCCCAGCCTATTTTGGTAAATCTCAGGGCAGTCACTCTTGCCCTTTCAAACTCAAAGTTTCCCATTCATTCTTCACCGAGGGGAGACCTCAAAGAGATTCTTCCCGGTGGATACACTAAAACATATAAAGTCTAACAATTGTAGGGATGAGGGACAGCAGGGGGATGTGTGTGTGTGTGTGTGTGTGTGCGCGCGCATGCGTGAGAGAGAGAGACAGAGACACACACACACAGACAGAGAGAGAGAGAGACAAACACAGACAGAGATAGACACACAGACAGAGACAGATAGACGCAGACAGAGACAGATTCTCCCATTGGCCTTCAACGCTTTCCTCAACCCCAGTCAGTATTGAACTCTTGGTGCCCCGGCTTCAGCCCTTGAGTAGCAGGGACTATAGGTGTGCACCACCAGGTCTGGAGTTGCTTCCACAGTTTTATATCATGATGCTGGGAAATCAGTAGCATTTGGCCCATGGTGTACCTTCAATTTTGAACTTTAACCTCCTCCCAGGCTAGTGGCTGTGGTATATTCTCTCTTATAATGCTGGGCATCCACACTGAGCTACATCTCTGCTGGCCATGTGATACTGGTGGAAATCAATGGAAACTGCAGTATTCTGTACTGCTGGTGTACTTTGGATGCAGGCGTTCCATAAATTGCAGACGGGACCTGGTCAGCACATCATTATAATATGGCCTTTGTGTTAGATTCTTTTGCTTGGTTGGAAGTTTTTAGGTATTCTAAGTGTGTATAAGGTAGGTGAGTTTAAACTTACATGTTCTGCAAGCTAAGCTATCTCTACTAAGTATACTTTTACATTCTCATTTACCATGGCTTTTTCAGAATGCAACTTTATCTTCAATCTGGGAGTCTGTATTGCTCACTTTGCACCAAATTCATTATACCTCTTCACTTCCTGGTCATAGCTCATCTTCAATATTTCAACTAGGATGCTTATTTAGCTCTTTTCTTTGTCTTCTTCTTCTTCTCTTCTTCTTCTTCTCTTCTTCTTTCTTCTTCTTCTTCTTCTTCTTCTTCTCTTCTTCTTCTTTCTTCTTCTTCTCTTCCTCCTCCTCCTCTTCTTCTCCTCCTCCCCCTCTTCCCCTCCTCCTTCCCTTCCTTCCTCCCTTCCTCCCTTCCTTCCTTCCTTCCTTCCTTCCTTCCTGTCCTTTTCTTTTCTTCTCTTTTTTTCGAGACGGGTTTCTCTGTGTAGCCCTGTTTGCCTGTACAACAGACTGACTCAACTCACAGGGAGATCTGCGGCCTCAGCCTCCAGATTGGGGTGTAAAGGCTTGCACCACCACTGCCTGGCTTAGCTATCTTTTGAGGTTTGGCCTTGGTCCTGGGTCCTTTAAGTCCCATCTCAAATGCTTCCCTGCCCATGGAGTCTCTTTTAGTTCTAATCCATCTTGCCCCTTTGGGCTGCTCAATTCACCATGTGCGTAGGTATTTTGGGGCGTGGTTTTATTCTTTCCCAGAGAGATGTAACCTGGGAGACAGGAGCTAAATCTTTTTCATCACGGCTAGACTGTCCATGCCCCACATATGGTAGGTGCACAGAATAATGTCATTCAATTTCATTGATTTTTTTCCTCCTTTTCCTCGTATTTCTCTTCCTCTTCTTTTATAGTTACAAAGATGTATTTCTCTCTCTCTTTTGATTGCCTATTAAGGTTAAGAATTGTTTGTGTGTGTGTGTTTTCCCACAGGGCTGTCCACTTGGCATCTTTAACTTGGAAGACCACGTTTACTAATGCTTATATAAAAGTGCTATTCAGGATGAACTCTTCAGACCACGGGCAGAAACCTCCCTCAGTTTGGATTCAGGCAGCACACTTTGAGTTTTTCCCATGCCTTTCCCATCTGGCATGAGCTATACTGAAGTCCTAGGGCACACAGAGTTGCCTACAACTTAAAAGGCAAATGCCAATGCTGTAGGCCACTGGTTAGAAGAAGCATGTGGCTATCAGAAAACAAAGGCATCCCTGTTCCCTCTTCTTGATAACAATGAAGACATGAGATTAATAGAATCTTTCAGTTCTTGAATGATGCTTGCAGAGTAGTTTGTGTTTGTTTTAACACAAAGGAATACTTTCGAACCCTAAAGGTCACCCAAGAAATGGGAGAGAAACAGCTTATGAATGTGTGCTGGTAGATTTTTCAAGAATGACACGAGTCCTTTTTCAGTGTATTCTGGCCCAGAAGTTCCTTAGTATGAGAGTTTACTCCAGAGAGGCATTTCCTGGCCTGAGCCCCTTGTACGGAAGGGCATGGCATTGGGAGGAGAGGATGCTGGTTGCTTCTCAGTTCACATTCTAGAATTCACTTAATGTTGGGATCAGCCACCAAACCTTTCCCTAACCCTGTCACCAGAGTGCAACCCCCTTTTTAAACACTGTCTGCTTGGTGACTGCACCAGAATCTGCTCTCCTAATTTTCAACGTGGTAATCTTAGCATTATCCTGGTTTAGAAAATAAACGAGGAGCTTGTGGGCAGGACTCAGCTTTCTCTACAGGGGTTGTAAAGGATACAAGCATTGACTGTCAGTGTACAAAACCTCCCCAACAATTGACAACGTGTTCAGCTGCTAAACATTCTACCATAGAGTGCCCTCAGTTCTTGTTTTTCATAAGGCTGGAAGTCAAGTTTTGATGGGGAGTAAAAATCAAAGCACCTGAGATCCTTTCTAGAGTTGCTAGTTGGAGGGACAGGACTATATTCAGCTTTGTAGCTGTTTTCTCCAGGAAAATACAGTATCTAGGCAATTAAATAGTAAGTGGTGTGTGTGTGTGTGTGTGTGTGTGTGTGTGTGTGTGTGTTGGTATATGGGAAGAGGACAAGGAAGGTGATTACATGTAAACCTTGGGAAAGGTCTGTTCAGGACAGGACATTTCAGAATAGCTACACTGGTGTCATGTAAATAAAACAGCCCATGGACTGACGACAAGTGACATACATATAGTGTGATGTGATTTAGAAATCATAACTTCTCTGCCTTTTAGTGAGTAGCTACTATATACTAAACACAGTGCCTCGTGTGTATTTTGTCATTTGGCTCTGACAGCTGTGCTCAAAGAAGAAGGGAAGAGAAAGGTTTTGCTCAGAGTATGTGGCTGCTAAGTGGTAGAGATTGCGATCAGGTTCACTGATTCTGCTTTTAGTTACCGCTCTGCCTGACCTTGCAGGCTGTTCCTCAAGATTTTAAATCCCTACCTGAGAGAATGCTAGCCTTCTTGGAACGTATGCTCACATGAGCGCATGCACACGGTCACGCCAGCACACGCACGCACGCACACACTCACGAGTCTGTACATAAATCTACATTTTAAGTAGAGTGGTATTCTTAAAAAAGAAAGAATGAAAGACTCTCATTTACATTTTAATCTACATCCAGATCTTCTGGAACTGTAGCTTGCACTTCTCATTCCTGGAAAATCTCCTCTCGCCTCCTGTTTATTAGGGTTCCCATCAAGGATTGTACTTAGCATGCGTCAGAGAGAGGATGATAGGGAAGGGACAGAGATCACAGTACCCTGTTAGGAAGGCAAAAAGAGTGGAACTAAGTGGTCCCTGGTGTTCATTCTGTCCCCACTCTATATGATAAACTAAGATAAGTTCACTGTCAATCTTTGAATTTAAACTCGGGGGGGTGGGGGGGTTACCATTTAAGGTATATAGGGCAATTCCTGGTCTTACCTGTCTTCTTCTTGTTCTATTTGATTTTACTATTTTGAGTTTGGTTTTTTGTTGTTGTTTTTTGTGTTTTTTTTGTTTTTTGTTTTTTTTTTTTTTTTTTGGTATTATTTTGTTTTGTGATAGGGTTTACTGTGTTACTGTGTAGACCTGCTTGGGCTAGAACTCACTATTGTAGATCACACTAGCCTCAAACACACAGGGATCGCTTGACTGAAGGTATAATACCATACCTGGCATGTTGCCTATCTTTATGAGATATGTTGGGCCGAAGGCTTGCAACTTCTGGAAGATTAATAAACACCCTAAGCTGGGAGTGGTGGGGCATGCCTTTATTTCCAGCACTCAGAGAGGCGAGGCAGACAGATTGTAATGAGTTCTAGGCTATCTGATTTACAAAGTGAATCCAGAACAGCCAAGGCTACACAGAGAAACCCTGTCTCAAAAATAAACAATGAAACCAAACCAAAAAGCAAAAATAAACCCAACCAAACAACCAAACAAAAACCCATCCTACTTGAAACAACAACAACTGAGTATATAGAGAAGAAGTGTGTTTCTTAATGGCGTGATTGCCAGCTTAATGAAGTTGAGATTTGGCAAATGAATTTAGAATAGCCATCCCTATGTGGAGAGTCAACCAAGGTTTTGTTAAAAGTAGACAGAAGCGTATTTGGCACTTGTACTTGAACCTCTCTGGACAAGATCATCTCTTAGGATTTGGTGATAATGCTTTGTATCATAGCTTTTCAAATGTTCATTTCTGGCCCTCTCCAAGTCTCAAGGGACAGGGTAAGTGATCAGGGTACAAAGAATCTACACACTGCCCAGATAATAGCCTCAGATGTGAACCAGACTTCTCCTTACCAAAGAAAGGGTGAGAGCTCCCCGCTCCATGGTGAATTTAAAGAGCTAGGCTTATTACTGACACCTGGGAAGCAATTCTCAAGGGACACTCTGGCTGCCAGGTTCCTGGGATTATTTAATTACAGGCCACCCATGAAAAAGAGAGTGGGGGTAGAAAACGCCAACAGTAGAAGTGCCAAAAATCCTATAACATGTTTGGGATTCTGCCGCACGATTCTCCCCGTTAGAAATTTGCCTTCCTAATCCTGCTTTGTTTGTTCCGATATAAGAATTAGTTGGTTTCCCTGGAGTAGCTCGGAAGTTAAACTGAGGAGGGAGTTGGTGTAGGAACATGCCAATTGGAATTGGGAACAAGAAACATTTTCTAGCGTTAGCGTAGCCAAACCATCCCAAAGTTATTTTCATCTTAAAAGAAAGCACGCTCGATCGTGAACACCTCATCAACCTCCCTCGCTGTGGGAGGGGTTTTAAACATGCATAGTGTTCCATGGCTTGAAAGGGAGCTGTCCCTCAGAGACTCACGTGGTTGGACTTGGTCTCTAGCTCCTGCAGAGGGTGGGCGTGGGTCCCTGTGGACAGGACTTGCCTTGCAGTTTTTGAGCCTGACACCACCTTCTGTCCGCTGCTTTCTGCTTCCAGAGTGTGGATGCAGTGTGACCAGCTGCCTCATGGTCCTGCCACCCTGATGGACTAAAATCGCGAGCCAGAACTCTTCCTCCTTGAAGCTGCTCCTTATCAGGTATTCAGTCTCAGCAATGAGAAAAGTAACACGTGTGATTGCACGTCTCTTACTAAATATGTGCGGCTCTTACTGTGAGTACTGATGCCTCGCTCCTCTTGGAGACTACAGCAAATACTGGAGCAGATTTCTCACATCCAAGCGCAAATAAAGGGGCCAGGAATACAATGAATGCTATTGTTTGGGATGGTCTCATTGTGTATTGTGGAAGCAACAGCATAGACTACCTTTGAGGCCTTTGAACTAGAGGTGATTTAGGAATTCGAGATGCTTAGGCTTTGAGGGCCTTGTCAAGGAATTTGATAACACTCCCTCTCCCTCTTTCTCTCTGTGTTTCCAAACCTCTTTTCATCTTTTCTGTTTTTTTTTTTTTTTTTTTTTTTTAAAGACAGGGTCTCATGTAGCTCAGGCTGGCCTTCAACTCTCTGTGTGGCTGAAGGTGACCTGCATCCTCCTGCCTTCCCCTGACAAATGCTGGGATGACAGGCCATGCTAGTCTACACAATCCTAGGCATCAAAGCCAGGGCTTCCTGGATGCTAAGCAAGCACTCTATCAACTGAGCTTTGCTCTCCTTCCTTGGTCTCCCAAGTGTTGTATGAGAAAACTCCAAAGTGGGCAAACACTTCTTAAGCTTATTGCTTTTCTACAACTACAAAACTGAAAGAATATTAGAGATTCAATTACAATAGAATGACAAAATCAACATCCACATGAACAATGTTGATTTAATATGATTCATGAAAGGTTGCTAATGTTCAATTGATTACCATTCATGACTTCAGATCATGTGAACTGGTAGGGTCCTGATGCTTTTTTAAAAATCCTGTCTAGCTATCCTTGGTATGTAGTGTCATTTCTAATCCTTTACGTAAACTACTACAAATCAGTGGTACATGCAGCCTGCTGGCACATGCTCTGATCATCACTGAATAAGAATTCATAATTCATTTTCTATCCTAGGGACAGCTTTGTGGTCTTAATAAGTATATAATTTGTGGGAAGACTCTCTCTCTCTCTCCTCTCTCCTCTCTCTCCTTCTCTCTCTCTCCTCCCTCCTCTCTCTCTCTCTCTCTCTCTCTCTCTCTCTCACTGTGTGTGTGTGCTCGTGCCAGTATTTTTGTACATTTCTGTGATGTGGAGGCTAAAGATCCCATCCAATATCTTTCTTAATGGCTCTCCACTCTAATTTTTGAGGCAGAGTCTCTCAGTGAACCTGAAGTTTATCCGCTGGCTAGACTGGATGACCAATGAGGCCCAGAGATTCTCCCCAGTACTAAGCATTCAAGCACCTGGAACCATGTCTAGCTTTTTAGTTGAATGTCGGGATTTGAACTCAGTTCCTCATGTTTCTATAACAAACACATTTCAGATCGAACCATCTCCCTTGAGCCCAAAGGCTATTTTTAACAAGCCAAATGAAAGATGGTGCAAACAGGGTTGGTAGGCCCTGGTGGAGGCCCTGGAAGGAACCTGCACACAGAAGTCCTGGAGATCAAGCCTCTTGAGCTTTACACTCATGGTCAGTCACCTGCTATCATCTCAGGATTTGCAGTAAAGGAGTCTGAACTGGCCATAAAAGGGGCCATATCTCTTTTCAAGGGTATAACTTTAAGTATATCTAGGAATGGTTCTCAATCACAGAAAATGGCATATTTTCATTGATAACTCAGAGACTGTTGAGAAATACCTCTACAGTCAATACGGTTTCTGCTGCATATTCTTAGTTGGAGATGCTGAGACACAGTTGTTGGGCTCTTGCCCTATTTTGCTATACTAGAGACCCAGGTGATAGGACATAGAGTAGATACAGAGGGTAGGCGCAGCTTAATCTTTGTGCACACACACCCAAACTGCACAGAACCCCAAGATCAGCCCTAGTGACCTGTGGTCAGCTAGGGCAAAGGTGAACCTCAGACCATTATTTATTTGGGGGCCAATGTCTCAGAGTTCAGTGGTTATCATCAGGTGTTGAAAGTTAGAGCTGTAAGGCAAACAGCAGGCAGAGGGGACATAGACAGGTCAGACAGGTAAAGTAAGCCAGGCTCAAGGGAATTCGGGGATATCATGGTAGAAGCCAAGGTGGGGTAGATATAAAGATTAAAAAAATAAATAAAAAAAGAAGATAGGTATGGCTTTCCCTGATGTGGAGAGTTTAAAATTATGCTACTTAAATTTTTTTAGTTTTTTAATATTGTATTTATTTATTTATCTTTCCTCCCTCGTATGTGTGTGTGTGTGTGTGTGTGTGTGTGTGTGAGTGTGTGTGTGAGTGTGTGTGTGAGTGTGTGTGTGTGTGTGTGTGAGTGTGTGTGTGTGAGTGTGTGTGTGTGTGTGTGAGTGTGTGTGTGTGTGTGTGTGTGTGTGTGAGTGTGTGTGTGAGTGTGTGTGTGAGTGTGTGTGTGAGTGTGTGTGTGTGTGTGTGTGTGTGTGTGGGTGTCACAAGCGTATCACCACACATGTATTCAGGCAGAGGAGAACTTGCAGGAGTCTCCTTTGACTGTGTTGGTTCCATAGATATGACTTAAAGTTGTCACTTTTGGTGGCAAGTGACTTTACCCACTGAGCCACCTTGCTAGCCCTGGGAATTATTTTTCAGAGAAGATTGGAAAATAAAATTGAATCAGCAAAATCAGCCTTCTCCCTCAGGCTTTCTTTCTTTTTTTTTCTTAAGTCTAGAGAATCCTCGACAGTGTCTCTGCAGATGGCAGGCCCCCACTGCACAAGGACAAGGGACTCACCTCTAAGAAAAATTAGTATATCTTGGAACATTTGAGTCTTCTCTTCAAAGCATCCTAACTTCCTGAATCTCTACCTTATGAGCACCTGTGGATTTCAAGTAAGATTCCACATTTTCCTTCATGTAACAGGCCATATATGTACACATGTGTGTTTTAGTGACAGATACCCACCCCATAACCATTTCTTTCTATAGAAACATTAAATTTTGTCTTACCTAAAAATTGTTTCTAAGTGACATTCTTTTATCTTATACTTCATACTTAAATTTGAAATTTTGCTTACTGCTCTACCTGACTTGTCATCCCCCCCCCCCCATTCATGGTGACAAATAATTGTTGCTGAAATTTATTAATTTACCTATTATGGAACTTGAACCCAGAGCCACCAAATGCCAGGCAAGCACTGTGGCTCTGAGCCACATCCCTAGCCCTTGCTGGAAATTTTCCATGAGGAGAAAAAATGTTTTCAGCGATGGGGAGGGATTCTGAGACTTAACTCAGGGCTGTAAGATCCAGTATGTCAACATCTGTCTCATCAACCAGATCTTTAAAACAATGCTCTGGTAAAGGATAAGCTCTCAGTCCTCATTTGGCTTTATCACTTATAATACCTGAAAAAGAATTAGCTATTCTGTTTTGATAAGATGATAACTATGGGGCGTATTCATTTCCCCCCAGAAATATTTGGGGGATTTGCAAGCTTAGAGTAAACAGGCTGTTTGTTTGAGGGACCTCCTCTGAGTTAAGAAGGGCTCATCTCCTGACATTAGCTGGAGATTAAAGAGGGATTGTCATTAGCTCGCACAGTCCAAGAATCATGGTAACTTGACTGGGCAAGCCCCGCCTTAACTTTGCACCATTTCCACACTCAATCACACACCATCCAGGTTGTGATACTAGCTGCTCTGGTTTTGTGGAGGCCAAGAAATGTTCAGCTGGCAAAGTGGAAATCAAAAGAGGGTGTAAGGAAGGACAGGTTTGGTTTTTTTTCATGGTTTTGTTTTGTTTTGTTTTTTCAAGACAGGCTTTCTCTGTGTAGCCCTAGCTGTCATGGAATTCACTCTGTAGAGCACACTTGCCTTGAACTCACAGAGATCCACTTGCCTCTGCCTCTGAAGTGCTGGGATTAAAGATATATGCCATCATTGCTGGACCAGGGTTTCTTTGTATAGCCTTGGCTGTCCTGGAACTCACTCTATAGACAGCCTGGCCTCTAACTCAGAGATCCACCTTCCTCTGCCTCCCAAGTGTCTGGAATTAAAGGGATGCACCATCAATGCCCAGCTAGACTTCTTGATAGAACATTCTATAACAACCTGTCACCCAAACCTGACAAGGAGCATTAAGACATGAAGGAGAAACATATTTGTTGGGGGGAAAGGGTTGATTTTTTTTCATAATGTTTTATTTTGTGTTTATCAGCTTTTCTTGACTTCGAACTTTCCATGCATGCCTTTCCCTTGAAAACAATTTCATCCTTGATATTCTTATCAACTCCTTGGGACAAGCAGGCAGGTTTACCCAGGAACTTCCCGGAATAAAGATTGAGTTTGCATTTTAAAACGGAAACAGCTGGATAGCCCCAGCCAGGCAGGACATAGCTTTTCATTAGTAAAGGGAAACTACAGGGCCCAGAGTGGAACAACTGGGCTGGCTGCCACCACAGGGGTGGGTGGAGAGGAGGGTAGGGAGGGGGAGAAGAAAAGGAAATGCGCCATCATAAAGAACTAATCGTGAAAAATGAAGAGTGAGATAGAGCCAAGAACAACAGGCAATAAATAGATCTGGAAGCAGGAGAGACCAAGAGGCAAGCAAAATGGGGCTCAGGAGAGGGGCACTGAAATCAGGAGCATCCAAACCATTAGAAAATCCTCTAGAGCCTTCTGAAGAGGGATTCAAATCCAGCCTGTGTCATTACAGAATCTGGTTCAGTGTGTGAAATAATAAAAGTCAAACGGTATGAGAGGCAGAAACTTTCTGCTTTCTTACAACAAATAAGCTGACTCTATGTAATTCAGGCTGGTGGTGAAAGGACGAGTTAGCTCTGTAGATGGAAGACTGCATTGAAACAGTAAGTTAGGGCCTCATTAAGGGTTCTACAGTTCTAATTTTTTTTTTAGAATTGTGTGTGCGAGAGAGAGAGAGAGAGAGAGAGAGAGAGAGAGAGAGAGAGAGAGAGAGAGAGGGATGAGGGAGAGAGAGAGAGAAAGATGCAAGTGAAGGTCTAGAAGACAGCTTGGGGAATGCATTCTCTCTTTTTACCATGTGGGACCTAGGGATGGAAGTCAGAGGCTTGTTTTCATCCACTGTGTTGTTGGTTAGTTAACTTCACAAAGCTGGGGTCTTTTTGGAAGAGAATATTTCAATAGAAAAAAATGCCCTCACCAGACTGGCCTATTGGCAAGACTATGTTGCATTTTTTGACTGATAATTGGTGTGAGAGGGCCTGCTCAATATGGCAGCACTATCCTTGGGCTGGTGGTCCTGAGTTGTATAAGAGAGCAGAGTGAAAGGTAATTAAGTTTTATTCCTTCTCAAGTCTCTGATTGGGTTGAAGACCAGATAGTTTAGCCTTACAATTAAGCTTAATTGTTTAGGGGTTAAGAAGTTTTTAGGTCTAGATAGATGTTTTAAGTTGATAGAGATGAGATCTAATAGATGAATTTACATTCAGAATTTTAGACTCACCAAGATAGGAGAGATGTTTTCTTCAAGTTTGCCAAATACAAATAGCCAAAAACACTATGAATGTAACATTTATATAATTCCTGATTGTTTTGTGGTTCTTCTTGCTGTAGGTAGTATTATTTATGTGTAATAATATAAATGTATATGTAAAAATGAATTAAAAGAAAGAAAGTAAGCAAGCAGAGTGAGCAACCATGAGGAGGAGGAAGCCAGTAAGCAGCAATCCCCCCCCCCCCCCACGACCTCTGCATCAGCTCCTGCCTCCAGGCCCTGCTGTATTTGAGTTTCTGCCCTGAAATTTCTCACTGATAGACTGTGATTCAGAAGCAGAATTCAACCCTTCCTTCCCAGGTTGCTTTTGGTCATGGTGTCTGCCACAGCCATGGAAACCTAAGAAGCACACTGACACATTGTGCCAGCCAGCTTCTTATTTCAGATAGCTGTCTCACTACTTTATCTGTGGAATAATTTTGCAATGTCCATCTGTGAGGGGGCAGTGGGTCAGGACTCACAGCTACATTTGCAAATAGTCTCTGGTAAACTAGCATGGCTTTAAGCAGAACCTAAGAGAAGAGCTAGAGCCTTATCTGTCAATCTTCCTGAAATCTGCTGAAAGGGACCAAACAGGTGAAGGTGGACAACAGTCCCGGCTTTGCCAGGGAGAAAAGTATGCCATAATTATTTCAGTTTCATATTGGTTATGGATAATACCTCACAATGAGATGGCACTGGCCTTTCATTTTTGGGAGGGCGCTTAGTTAGTTTTTTCTTTTAAAATTAGTTTTAATGGCAGCATTTGTTTAAGGAGAAAAAAAATGCTTGGTGGTGGTTGTCTTCTGGAATGTACATTAATCTTGTTAATGACACTGCAGTTCATGGTGGCAAAACAGAACTTTTGAATCAACCTTTTTTCTTTTTCTTTCTTTCGTTTTTTTTTTTCTTTCTTTGTTTTTTTTTTTTTTTTTTTTTTTTTTTTTTTTTGGTAGTTATACTTCAGAAATAAAACCAGGCCACTGAAGATACATGAAGAGTCCAGGAAGGCAGGATACAGGATTTCCTATGATTTTATGTTGTTCTTAATTAGGAAATACATTGGCAACAAATGTTAACATATGTTAGAATGATTCGTTATAGCCAAATAAATGTTTTCTATTACAACTCTAAATTCCACGCCTCCTTGGAAACCATCCTGCTCCGTTCATGGCTCACACAGTCTTTTCAGAAGGTATCTTGAGGGCCAACTTTCTCTTGGCTCCCTGAGAAACATTACTTGGACCGCATTCTCCTATAAAGTTATCTACAATGTGGAGGGAGGTCAAAGTGTGCAGGGGAGATGCCCTCTCATTCTGGAATGAAAAGTATGTCATAACAAGTAGCACTTAACTAGCAACTGAACTTGAACTCAGTTGAGAATGGCTGTTTGCAAGTCAAAGCAGTGTTCTTGTAACTGTGTTTCTTTTTGTTTTGATGGAGGAGATGCCAAGGCAAGGTGATGCACAGTCTAGCAAAAGACGTAATAGATTAAGTGTGTTGCACAAGGATAGTAGTTCACTGTGTACTGGAGCCATGCACAACTGTGATAATCCAAACTGTTTTTGCAGGACTAGGAAGTTGGAAGCAATGTAAATGTTTATCACAAGTGAATGGAGAAATATACAGTGACATGGTGACCCCTGAAGGAACATTGAGAACTAAGAAGTCTCTGTTAACTTTGTGCCACATAACATACATGGTATAAAGATTTATTGTGGAAGCATGGGGAGGGATGGAAGAGGAGGTGTCCCAAGGGGACAGTGAAAAAGGCACATACAAAGAGAGAAAGAGAGTAAGAGAGACAAGGTGAGAGAGAGAGAGAGAGAGGAGAGAGAGAGGAGAGAGAGAGAGAGAGAGAGAGAGAGATGAGGTCGATTTGTCATTTTATATCCTGGGTCCCTAGAGGCAAGCAGCAGATGATGATGTCAGAGGTTGCTAAGCAACCTGGAAGCAGGCTTGTGAAGCTGTTTATACCTAATAGTCTCTACTACTTGTAACAATGTGGCCAGTTTAACTGCCACAAAACACAGGGAGAAATAATCATAATTCATAATACAACCTATAATACCATTTGATTTTAAAAAATACAAAGGTCTATGTTTTCCAAGGTACGTGTAAAAAATGTAAGTCTTCCCTGTACACTAGAGAACACAACATAGCCCAATTGTTTTGTTTCTGAGGAGCCAAGAAAAAAAGTAAAAAAAGCTAAGAAGGTCAAAGAAGATTATTTTTTAAATCTCTAGTAGTGTGTAGTGTTGGAAGGAATAGTCATCCTCTGTTTCTAAACTTAGGAACATTGAAAAAGAGACCAAGTGAATGGTGGTGAATTTATTTCCTGAAGTTGAGTAATATAACTCTTTTCCCTCTTAGATCTTATATTACAAGTTGACTCTGTCATAACCACCATGATTCCAGGGACGTTTAGTGCATAGATTGTCTTATCTATGTCTGATAAATCTTAAGAAAAATTTTCTTTAAATTTTGTTTTATATCATGTGTGTGATTCTTTGCCTGTGAGAATGTATATGCATCCTGTGATGCTTCCCTCATGCCCGTGGCAGCCAAAAGAAGACCTCGGGTTCCCTGAAAGCAGAGTCATGGATGATTGTGAGCTGCCATGTGAGTGCTGGTGATGGAACTTGAATGCTCTGCAAGAGCAGCAAGTGCACTTAAGTGCTGAGCCATCTCTCCAATTGTAAGATTCTCTAAGCCTGCATGTTTTCCTGCTGACTCACAGAAATTTTATACCCAGCCGAAGTGACACAGCAGGTCTTCTGTATCTGTGACTCAGTTGAGGACTCAGCTAGAGACTTCTTTCCTTTTAAAACACCATTAAATAATTGAAATTCGATTCTTAAGGGAACTTGGGCTATCTATCTATGCTATGAAGACACCATCAAGAATTATCTGTTCTTTCTTTCTTCATCCTACATACTGACTCTTCCTCCTGGAGCAGTCTTCCTCTGGTGTTCATATATGTTGTTCCTTACTTTGGTCAGGTCTGTTTCAATTGCCATTGATCCAGAAGCTTGGCTTGTTAGTTCACCACTCTTGCTTCTATTTGGAATTACTTGTTTCATCCATCCTTGCTTTATTCTCCTCTTGTTTAGATGTGCATTTCAGGAGGAAGGGATTTAGCTTTATTTTTATTTTGTTCCTCAAAACCTAGAACTGTATAAGAAACACAGAAGATGATCAAAAACACTCTGTTCAAGGAATTAACGTGCCTGTGGGGTTTGTTGTTGTTGTTGTTATTGTTGTTTGTTGTTGTTGTTTCGTTGTTGTTATTTGCACATCCAGTGTTAACTGTTTTAAAGCCTTAGGAATTATTGAATCAACTCTTTGCATTTTGTATGCAAAACTCATATTCTTACTAAGACTCAGCCCTACATCTAAATTGCCTTTTTCTTGTAAACAATTCTATTCTTTACATGGGCCCAAATATATTTGACAAAAAACCTATAGTGTACAAAAACATCACTTCCCTACTGAGAAGCAGGGTTTTTTCTATGTTCTTAATGAAGACCTTTACCCAATATATCAGCTTCTTCTGTAAACCGTGAAATGAAATGACTGGCTATCAGAAGTAATTTTGCAACGAAAACCTGTCATCTTCAGAGCAGTAAAATCTCTATAAAAACCACATAAACTAATTACCAGGTTAAGCAAAATCACTGGAATACATCAGGACCTCCTCTTGTCTCCAGGGCAGATATAATACAGTAATTCTCTAATAGTCACTCAGGGAAGATCCTGTAATGGGTAGGATGAACTTGTTATAATCTGTTCACTTAGTTTCGGTCCTGATGGTTATAAAGAGAATATTGGTGGCAGATCACAGAACACAGAAGAGATGCCTGTTAATTTTGCATGACACTAGCTGGCCTTGGCAGACATTTGAGTCATGAGCTCAC
Organism: Acomys russatus; assembly: GCF_903995435.1. Lineage (NCBI taxonomy): Eukaryota > Metazoa > Chordata > Mammalia > Rodentia > Muridae > Acomys > Acomys russatus. Next base: position 25,821,745 of record NC_067143.1, read on the forward strand.
AAGAACCCAGGTGGGTGGTAACATACTCATTTGTTCTGCTCAGAATTTGGATATAGATATTATGTAAGCATATGCATACAAACACATACTTATATAAATCAGAAGGAGGAGGAAAGGCACACACACACACATGACAGAGAGAGGCAGAGACATACATGCATACAAATGGACAGAGACAGAGACACAGAGAGAAAGACAGAGAAAGAGAGAGACAGAGATAGAAAGAAAGAGCGAGAAACAGAGAAAGACAAAGCAACAGAGACAGAGAGACAAACAGAGACAGACAGATATGACCAATGTGGCTGAAAGCCATAGCCCTATACATGCTAAGCAATCATTCTACACTGAGCTACATGCCCTGCCTTCAGAGGATGTCTATCACTTTGAACTCTAGACAATATTTTGTATATAGCACATTTATGTTAGGTCACTCAGATACTTTTGTGAAGTATCTGAGGAAACACACACACACACACACACACACACACACACACACACAAACACACACACACACACACACACACACACACACACACACACACACTAGAAGCCTCAAAAGAACAGACATGCTATGGAAGACTGCATGTTTCTTTGATTTATTAAAAAAAAAATTTAAGTAGGTTTGTTGATAATCCAAGGTAAATCAGAGTGTTCAACTCAACTCATCGGAACATTTTGGCTATTTTATTTTTATTTTAAATGCACAATTGATTAAATTGATGGTATTGTTTTGTCAAGTCCTGATCCAATCTTATGCTCTACACAGACAGCAGTCAGAGTTCATTGTTCTAGGTTGTGATTGTCCGTGTTGTTTTGCCTCACTCACGTATCATCCTGATAAACACCGTCCTATTTCCTTTACTACGCCACATCCTGTGAATGGAGCAGATGAATCACTCTGAAGAGAGACCTATCAGGAATTACCTTTGCAGCTATTTCTTTCTAGGGATATAAATTAGATAGAGGATTTTTCTTTTTTACAAAATTGCTGCTCCTCAGATTCATTAGATGCAAAAGTTGATTTTCTCATGCTCGGCTATGGTGGTCTCTACCTGGCTGGAAGCTGTGACTCATAAAGATTGGGAGGAACCAGATTTCATAGAAGTGTGGGCCTTAGCCCCCAAGCTCAAGGGATAGTATAGGGAGACTAAAATAGTAAGACACATTCACAGCTATTTGTCCAAATGCCTCCTGCAATAAAACCCAGATTGCACCCCCTCCCCCAATTAACATTGAAGGAGATCTTTGAGCTGGATGTGTTTTTTTTTTCTTCTGTGTTTGAGCCTGCCACTGCCTGGCTAGGCTGTGTGTCCCTTTGGATTTGATAATGAGGTTCAGGACAGGAGCATAGGCCCCACTAAGCATGTCACCCCTATTTAGCACCTTTTCCAGGATGGCAGCCACTATTGTTTTATTATGTCCCTGATCAGCTGTCACTATTCATAAAGTAATCACTGCCATTAACACGTCATGCCTCAAGCCATCTGCTGCAGCATGGCACATACCAAGCTGTTGGTTTCTAGGAAAGCAGGTGTCACCTAAGAGTGACAGTACCACTATTGCCACAGCAAAGGTAGGGGGAAGTCATTTGGGTAAGAGGATATGTAACATCAAATGATTTGATTTGTTGTGTGTCTGTGTAGTGTATTATAATAGGCAGTAGCATTTCTTGCTCAACTTGCAGAAGGCTAGAATATAAAGTTATTGTTTGAGATACTTTGTAATATTGATCAGTTCTGGAAACAAACAAAAAAAGTCCCATCTAATGTGTAAGTAATAGATCTAGATTGTGAGACAGTGTCAACATTCAAGTTGTAGTGAGGCTGAAAGCACAACTTGCAAAGTCTTTCTAATCCCTCAAATCTTTATCTGCCATACATTTATTGAGAATATATTAAGTGACGGGCACTAAGTTGGGGCTGGTGTAGTCATAATATGAAATCTCTATTTTCTCCTATTTTACTTTAATTTTCAGGAGTGAGGGCCATTTTTAGGTAATGGATGCAGTGAGCATGACTGATCCCCTCTGCTTTCCTGTGTCCCACTCTGCTTTAACACTTCAGTTGACCCGGGACAACTTTATGTCTCTAATAACTTGTCTTGTTGACTGGATTTATGGGGATAAGAAGCTTGCATTGGAAATTGTAATGATTGAACGAAACTGAATAGACAAGATCGGGCACGTTCAGGGATATGGCCAGAGATGAACAATAAAGCCTATTAGAGCAGACAGCACCTCCATAGGATAATTAGTTATTTATACAACTTTGTTATGAAAGGCCTTTACATTTCTCCAAGCATGAATGGAGTTAACTGCTTAACTGAAGACTTTTTAAGCATCATGAGAACCTGAGATGAGCCATCCTATGTAGATACTAAGATGATGTTCATTCGGAAAATACCTCCAGTTAACATATGTAGATATAAAACTGCCACCAGCGCAGTGGGTTCTGCCTCCATTGGGCTCTGTGTTGCTTTCTTCCTTGGAGCAAAAGATATTGCCTGAGAGCGGATCTAAAACCCCTCAGTTACCCTCCACAATGGCTTCCCACCCTTCCACCACTTGCTGTGTGAGTATCTGGCTGCTTGGGTGGTGGCTTTATTTTCATTTAATGTGTTTTATTTTTCAGTGCTGAGCATTGAACTGAGGGCCTCACGTATGCTAGTCAAGTGCTCTACAATGGTGCTGTATGCCCAACTAGGCTGTGGTTTCACATATAAACATAATAGCACTATTTACCCCACCGATTCTACCCACACAGATTTTCCAAGGGTAGATTTAACAAAACCTGGATCCATGGAGTACAGTCCCCAACGGCAAACCTAATCAGGGAGCGTGGCACAACTGGATATTCTATAGAACTCAAAGTTATGCACCATCATTATCCCTGACGCAATGAAACCAGGGCTGAGTGGGAAAGTCTGATTCCTGGCTGTGGCCACCGATCGGCCAAGCTAGGCATCTGGATGGCATAGAAGACAGTGGTGTCACACATGACTTAACGATTGTAACAAAAGCCGGGTATATTATCTGCAGCAAAATGCTGACTTTCAAATGGCTTTATTGGATTGGTTCTCAAAATATCACATTGGTTCTTGGCTCTCAAAATATCACATGGCCTCATGGCCCTCTCAGAGTGACTGCAAGGACAGAGGATACTGGGTCTACCACCAAGCCAGGGGGTGACTAGTGCTGGTGTCAGAAGCTTACAAGGACAGTCACTACTGGTTGGTAGATACTAGAATGACTCTTATGTCATGTATGCTAAATGTTATATTTTTAAGAGAATCACTGTATGTGTACGTTGGGTGTGTGCCAGTGGTTGTGTGCTTGCTGTGGTTCACATGTGGAAGTCAGACCACATCCTGAGCTGGCGGGGTCCTTGCTTTCCACCTTGATCGAGACAAGATATCTTTTCTTATTGTTATATGGTGAGTACCCAGGGCTAGCTCCTGCTCCACTTCTCACCTCACGATGAGATTGCTGGGATGGTTTCTGCACTTGGTGTTTACATGGGTTCTGGGGATTCAAACTCAGGTCCTCAGCCTTGTGCAGTGAGCACTTTTCCCCTCTGAGCCATCTCCCTACCCTAAATTATATGGTTTTGAAAAGTCGATAAGATTCTGAAATATTCAGAATAATATGAAAGCTGTTTTAATGTATTTCTTTGCGACCTAGAAAGGAAGAATCTGAGGATTTCAAGACAATAGCCAGGGGACTGGATGGCCTAAGGTCTGGATTATAGTGGACTTTAGGAAAATGTGCTCTCAAGGCCTATTTAGGCAAGAGTGCTTTGCCTCAGGACCAACTTTGGCTCTGCCTTGTGTGACCTGCTTGTGTGTAAGTGGGAGGCCAGCTGATCAAAGTACATTAGGCGGCTCTGAATCATTTTTGATAGATGATTCCATATCATCTCTTTGATGTCATCATGGAAAACTGTGCTGATCATTTTGCTGCTGGGTGTCTGTAAAGATGAATCTATTTTTCTCGACCTTTCAACCTCAAACCTTTCAACTTCCTGCCACAGTTCTGTGCCCACCCACCCATTCCTCACCCATTCTTCACAGCTCTGCTCTTTTTTATCTCAAATCGCCCATGGGAAGCCCAAGACAACATGGTAAGCATTTAGCTGAACCTGGTGGCCTCAAATGTTATAGGAATAAATGGTGAGGAACAAATAATTCATGTACAGTTTGGAAAGAACCAGAACAACTCTAAAGAGTTGTCAGGATGACAATAAAATATTGGTGATCTATAAAAGAATTCCATACTTACATGATGCTTACAGCATTTATCAAAATAGATTTATAGGAATATGATATTTTTGCTTGTTGAGCTACTAATTAATATTATTAAGCACACACACATTTGGTATGTGACAAGCACTGTACAAATATAATGGGTTACTATTATTATAAAGTAAAATAAAGCCAATAATTATAATAACCTGTAATGCTTGCATGTTCAAAGCATAGTAGTGAAGGACAGAGTTTTGACTAACCAGATAGCCGAATATTTTGAAAGACAGTTGAGTGGAGAGTGGGGTCTGACTTTCACATGAATTCTGGTGCTCCATAATTTGACCATGTCCCCTGGATGGGGAGGCCTGGTGGCACTCAGAGGAAGGATAGCAGGATACCATGAGAGACTTGACACCCTATGAGCATATACAGGGGGATGAGGTCCCCTTCAGTCACAGTCATAGGGGAGGGAGTAAGAGGAAAATGGGAGGGAGGGAGGAATGGGAGGATACAAGGGATGGGATAACAACTGAGATGCAATATGAATAAATTAATAAAATATAATAAAAAATCTTTCTAGGGCTGGAGAGATCGCTCAGAGGTTAAGAGCACTGACTGCTCTCCAGAGGTCCTGAGTTCAATTCCCAGCAACCATATGGTGGCTCATAGCCATCTATAATGTGATGCACATAATAATAAATAAGTATTTTTTTTAAAGAAAGTTCTTTAAAGTGAGTGATATTGGAAGTGAGTGAGAGCAATTTGTTGGGGCGGGGGCAATTGTGCAAAGTTTTGAATTGTGAAAGAGATGCTTTCTGCATCCTATATACAAAAATGGTTTTCTGCTTGCCTTAATGTCATTGTATCTATTTCTTAAGCTATTTACCCTTTTTATGTTTATAGGCTCCTCTGGCCTCTATTTGGATGCTCTTTACTGACATAAGCATTTTAAACAGGTCAAATTAATACCATTATTTACTGGTGAATATGGTTGATAACTGTCTTATGGTTATTATGTAATGATTTAAAGTTGTTTATTCAAAATCAGCTTTTCTGATCCTTCATTTGGGCCTATTATTTTATTTAATTTATTATTGAGATCTCTCCTCTCTCATCCTTCTTTCTTGATTTAGTGGTCATGGAAATGGACAGAGAAATGAGAAAGGAAGTATGTTAGAAATATGGTATACAACCCCTGGCTATTTTAAATGTTTTTAAGATTTATTCATTTTATTTACATGCATGATTGTTTGTTTACATGTATATGTGTGCCTCCTGTGTATGTCTATGGCTCAAGGCAATCAGAAGAAGGCCTTAGAGTCCCTGAAACTTAAAAAGATGGTATAAGTTATGGTGTGGGTGCTGGGAATGAGCCCCAGTCCTGTCCAAGAGCTACATGCTTTTAGCTACTGAGCCATTCATCCATCCCTACTCCTGACTATTTTGGATTAAAAAACAAAAAACAAAAACAAACAAACAAACAAAAAACCAAACCCTCAAGACTCTCATGATCTAAAGTTGCTATGAAAGAATTCCATCCATTTGAAGTAAGAGACTCGGTGGCCATTTGCTTTGCCATCGAGGCTTGCTTGGTTTGAATCTGCTGGGTTCTGGCTGTCATCTGTTTACACTCTGGAAGGAGATGCCACCCTTGATGTTCTCAGCCCACATGATGTAGGTGCTTGTCTAAATCTTCTTGCTAAACTCTCTAAGTTGCTGCTAGCACCTAAGGTGTGCCTTGAGAGCCTTCCTCCCGGGAAGAGGACTTCTACGGGAGCAGGGCAACAGTGGGAATCCAGTGGAACTGTTTCTTGCTGTGAGCAGTCTTTTGAGGACTTTCATTGTGAATGCCTTTACCTGGAGACTAGAGGCTATCTGGTTCCCATTGTCACTCTGCAGTTGCCGAGTGCCTGGCACTTTGGCTCTTTGGCCTGCTCTCCATCTTGCCATAATCTCCCTCTTCCTTCTCCTTCACCTAGCCAGAATCTAGGTGGCCAGAAGTGGATGAGAAACACCAGTCTACCAGGCTGGGGAGTTGGCTCCGCTGGTGAACAGTTTCATCTAGGCAGGAGGGCGAGGAAGTTCAACCCTAACACCACATAAACTGAGTGTAGCATCGGAGTACCAGTAATCCCAATGCCAAAGAGGTGGACTGGAGGATGCCGGAGCTTGCTGCCTACCCTTTCTACCCGAATGTGTGAGCTGTACATTCATTGAAGAGAGATCCCCCTCAAAACATAAGATTAGACATAGAAATCTGGCCTCCATGTACGTTTACTTACCTACCGCCCACTCTCCTTCCCTCCTCTCCCCCCCCTTTTTTCCTCCCGCCTCCTCTCTTTCCTCTCTCTCCTCTCTCCTCTCTCTCCTCTCCTCCCTCTCTCTCTCTCTCTCTCTCTCTCCTCTCTCTTCTCTCTCTCTCTCCTCTCTCTCTCTCTCTCCTCTCTCTCTCTCTCTCTCTCTTTCACACACACACACACACACACACACACACACACACACACACACACAGATGCAGACATGCAGACAAGGGGAGGGGCAGACAGAGGAATATAAATGCAAGAATAGGAGAAATAGCAACAGATAGCTGAACCCAGATTCCCAGAGAGCATTTTCACAGTGAACATGTATTTTGAAAATAATGTCCTAGTGCCATCTACAATTCTGGGCCCTTAATCAGTGATAAACAGAAGAAAGTATTAAAGTGAATAAATGTCCTACCAGAGAGCAACGTGGGATTTCTACAAGTTAAATTAATAGGCTAATGACATTCATTTAACCTTTAAGACAATTTTCTATACTATTCCTGGTAAGAACTTCTAATATATTTTTCACAAACAGAATGTTAACAAGAATACAAGTAAGCCTCTCAGAGTTTGTCCTGTGGAAAAGCAGGTAGACTGTAGATTTCAATTTCTCATCAACTGAAGTGTTGGTCAATGTTTGTATAGAACCATCTATAAAACATAGACATTTAAGCAAACCTGTAAATGTATAGTGGGCAAAAAAAAAACTATTGAAATAATGCATTTTCTTCATGCCATTTCTATTTATTATTTTTCTTTTACAGTCTCCTAGCATATAACATTGTCCTTCGTAAAAAATGGCATTACAAATGAGATGGCATTGGTAAAAGAAACAATGGATAGTTAATGGAAGGACTATAGAACTGTGTGGGATGAGGGAAACGGGAAAACAGAATTCATCTGGGCTTTTCCTGAACCACAAGCCATGGTCCATAGCCTTTAAAGGACTGAACAATGCTCAAAGCTAACCATTTTCATATTTTTATTTTGATTATTTGTTTCTTTTCTTGAAAGAAATCAAGTACAAGCCATTTGCAAAAATGAAATTCACTTCATTATCGTACTTTATGAGTGGAGCTGGAGAACACACAAGCTATATTTTACTATTCTTCACACCTTAGATGCTTCCTCTTTCAATGTAATTTGATTGATGGTCTTGTGTGAGGCAGTTAGGTCCCATGGGAAGGATGTAGGTTCCATCACATACAGCTAAGCTCTAGCCCTGATGGCTGCTGCATACCTGTAACCCTGCCACCTTAGGCAAATCATTTCATCCATGTGTGAAACAGAGGTTACAGTTCCTTCTGAGCAGGAGGTACTTCTGTTATGGTGATGCCTTTTCTGTATTGCCATCCTCCCTTGTGGGAGCCTTTCAAATGAGGAGAAGACAACTTACTTATAGCTAGGCGCCATTACAGGATTATCAAAGAGTCCCACTTAAGAAGCTCAAAGCCTTTTGATATGTGTGTCCCAATCAGGTAAAAACAAAAACAAAAACAACAACAACAACAACAACAACAACAACAAACCACGTGCTTGTAGGGACTAAGCAAGAAGAATAATGTTAAAATTCTTAGACTTGTGGGGAAATGAGACCTCGCCTAGTGGTTCCATCTCAGGAAGAGAAGCACCTGTACTCTGTGAGGAGTATTTCCCCACTCAGGAAGCACTGAGCACCCGGTAAAGGCATGCTTGCTCTAGGTATTTTGAGAACAAATTTAAATGAGATGTGCCTCTGGACTATAGTCAGAGTGCAAGGAGAAGACTCAATGCAGGGAATCATATGCAGGAATATGGGTGCTGATGTTACTGGAGATTGGAGTAAGGTGTTCATTGGTTAGGGTAGAATTGAAGGAAAAGAAACCATTACTCAGAGGGGTGGTGATGTCCATGTTGAGCCTTACTGTAGGTAGAAATGGTCTATGTGGGCTACATGGGAGAACTTGGAGGTAAGGTGACATTTAGAAAGAAGGGCAGAGATATCATAAGTTGGAAGATGGACCCTCCACTGTGTGTGTGTGTGTGTGTGTGTGTGTGTGTGTGTTTATGCATGCATGGGTATGTGTGCATGTGAATGCTGAAAGCTATGTGCAAACAGTGATGAGAGTGATACCACTGAAGTCAAGCTGGGACCAGAGCATGAAAGTTTTCTTCTCTGGGCCAAGTTGCTTAAACTTTAGGTGTGAACATGAGAGTTGTCCTGGGATATCCCCTGAAAAGCCCCTGCACAACTCTGCACAGAGAATGGCAGCTGGGTGGCAAAGCCCAACAGGAGACTGCTGGTGAGGGCGGGAGCTCATGATTGGGCTTTAGGGCTGGGTCCAGGTTAGTGGGATGCTGAGCAGGAGAGAATGCAGGAAGTTGGCAGCATTTGGAAGGCATAAGAATGAGGGGGGAGGACAGAGTTGACCAGCTGTGACCATGGATGCCTTAGGCAAAGCTATCACTCAAGGTAGGAAATACACAGATACAGGCAACATTTAAGCCTTGACTTTCTGCAGTAGATGAGTAATACAGAAAAGATGTATATCACTAAATTGTGGGCTCCTTAAGGGCTGGGCCATGATGGTGAGTCTTAAGACCCCAGTGAATTTTTGTTGATGAAAGAAGTGTTTCCCACTTTAGGAGAAGGCCTGCCAGGGATAGATCTTGGGGATGGTACAACATGGCTCAGCTTTCACTCTATGCCTTAGTATTTTACTTGCCATAATTTTGATTTTCAATGTTCCCCCTAAAGGCCATGTGTCCTGGTTCATGACACAGTTGCAGGAAGTGGAAATTTAGAAGGTGGAGCCTAGTGGAAGGGGCTTAGGTGACTGCAGTTGTGTCCTATGAGACGTATTGGAATCCCAACCCCTTCTTGTCTATCTTCTCAGCTTCCCTGGGGTAGAGAGCTTCACCCTAGTCCACACTCCCACCAGGGTATGTTGTGCCCAAAGGCAACAGCCCAGGTAACCATGGGGTGAAACTTCTTGAATTGTGAGCACCAATAAAACTTTCCACTTTATAGCTTGGTTATTTTAGCTATTTTGTTACAGTGACAGAAAGCTAATTCAATGTGGTGGCTCCAAGCTCATGGCTTTGTATTCCTAACTCTCTGCATTTCCCATTTCTTATCAAGAAAATGAGTAAATTTGACAAATAATATCTAATTTAAAATTAGTGACTTGGTTTGGTAGATGTCATTATCATGAGTGTTGAGCACACACAACAGTGTTAATGCAGTCTCCTCACACAGAGAAGACCCTGGGCTCCGGTGCTCAACATTGCCCCTCAAAAATCATGCATGTGATTTTTTTAGCAGAAAGGTTCCCCACAACACGCACAAATTTTCCTTTGCCCAATTTTGAAGGTATTTGCTAATTGGATGCTTGTTAAAGGTTTTTTGTTTATTGTTTTTTTTCTTGTTTCTTGTCTTCAAAAAATTCTTAGCTCCTTCTTGTTACATTAGGGGACAGCAATACCCTGAAAGCATTTACTCTGCCAACATTGACCAATGCCTTTGGCAGGATAGCATCTCATCCACATAGATTTCCTTAGATGTAACAGAAACCCACAATGCTGCCCTTCTGGGTTAACTGCCTAGTCCTAAACAGCGAGTCCCTTCTGGACTTCAGGGTTGCTGAGATGAAAGAATGTATTATAAGTAAAGCAATGTGTTTTTAAATCAGCTCACATACCCCCCAAAATATATTGACTTAGTGCCCCTAATGGCTTTCAAAAAGCCATTAGGCTCAACCCACTGAACATTATGAGCTTTACCAAATATGCACAGTGTATCCCCACATAAGCATTTGACCTGTGTGTACAATGGGACAAGCCAGTTTCTCTATGAATTCCTCATTCTTTCTGCCAAGTTATTTTCTTGGGCCATTTTGGTACAAAGGGACATATTTTCCCAAGGCTCAAGCATTCGTTTGCTCTGTAGCAAATTTCAAGGCATAAGTGAGCAGTGTCGTTGCCCCTTCCTGAGTGTCCCAAGAGAGGGACATTCTACTGACTGAGACCTTCAAGAGTCATGGTATTCACAAAGCAATGAGAAGAGAGCCCACGGAGATTAAAGTAAAATAGAGAAACACCTAAGGTGGGAATAATTGCCTGAGAAAACACTCAACACTTCTCCCATCATTAATTCAAGTCTGAAGCCCTTTAATTTGACAGACTCAATGTTCAGATGAGATTGAGAACATGTCCAATTGCTATCTGTTACCAGAGAGAGCAGAAGGAAAGGGTTAATAATTACCTACTTAAAAAAAAAAAAAAAAAAAAAAAAAGCAGTTTTATTGCAGAAATGGGAGCTCAACCAGAACATTCACAATCAGAATGAAAGGGCAGGCAGACAGGTCTGGAGAGCACTGCTGTGTGGGGAAAGAGGAAGTTGTCGTGGCTTTTCAGAAAGGCCAAAGAAAATGGCTCATTCCATCTCTGAGAACATAGTTTAATTTAGATTTTTTTTTGAAAGAAAAGTCACCAAACATTCACAAGTCAGAGTGCTATGGAGAGAAGAGCAATGGCTCCATTTGACAACAGGGAGGAAGTCATCGGAAGCTGTATTTGTAAGGCATGTACATCTCCAGGTGATTTCGTAGGAACTCCCCGTGCAACTTGACAGACTGACTTTTATTGGTAAGGATTTGTGTCATTAGCCTGGCTACTTAGAGGTTACTGAACTACCTCGAATCATGGTACTGAATAAATGGGGTATCCATCTGCTACTGTGCACCTTCTGACACTTTCCCAGCTCCTACTGGAAACACCTAGAAGCAGTACGTTGTTGAGGGTGGTGGATAATGACAAGAAGCCCGTGAGTTTCTTAGGGAGATAGGATCTGATATCAGCTCTTGCACGCATGCACGGTGGAGAGATGGCCCGGTGGTTAAGAGCACCTGCTACTCTTGCAAAGAATTCAGTTACCAGAACCCACACTAATGTTTTACAACTACCTGCAACTCCAGTTCCAGAGGATTCAGTTCCCTCTTCTGGCTTCTAAGGACATAGACATACCCGTAGGGTGGATGCACAGTCGCAGGTGCTTACACATGGGCATGAGGAATCAATACTATATTCCGTTTCATCACAAATATAACATAAGACAGAATCCTCTATCAAGCGTGTGCATTCACACATATTCCTGTCTGTATACAGCCTCCTGGGGTTCTGGTTCAAGGGGTCAAAGGTTGCTCCTGATTGTTTACAAGCGGCCAAGGTAAATAAACTACGGGCAAGTCACTGTACTCCAATGCCCTCACTTGTAAAATGAGAGTCGCATTTCCTACCCAGCATGCAGGGTTGCTGTAAAGATTAAGTAAGATGACAGACTCTTGGCAATGGTGCAATGCTCAGATGAGGGCCGTTTGCTTTTTTTTCCGGTGAGTTTTGGCTGTTCCAGGCTAGGACTCCCTAAAGTGTATTCTAAGGACAAGTAGCCACATGGGTTACCCATGGTATGTTCCCTTCCTGCTCTTAATGCAATTATTAGAACCCAAAGGCCCCCCAGCAGGTCTAAAAGAGAGTAAAGTGGCTGAGCTGTTGAACTCAGTGTCTCCCAAAGTTACCACATTGTCTTTATGTTAGGTGTAATGGTTAGTTGCTGTTCATTGTCACACACTTTAGGAGACACCTTTCTTGATTATTTCTCACTAACGGCCTATTATTCAAAAACCTTTCTCAAAGAATTTACGACTTGTTTCAGTTCAAGAGCCTGGCTTTCTGATTACCTTGGAAATGTGCTCCTTTCTGAACTGCTAATTTAAATAGGCTCTCATATTATAGATGATTCTATTTAATGACTGTAGTTTCTGTTTTCACTGCCTGATATTGTGACAGTAGACCACAAACAGCCTGGGAAGGAATTAAATTATAAAGGTAGAAATGAAACTAATAACTAAACTGTAGAAATTCATAGGTTCCTAGTTGATAAAGGAAAGACAATTATATTTTGAGAGTTCATAGCTTTCCCTGAAACTGGTGGGATAAAATTAGAACAGAAAGTTATCCTTAGAGCTAATTTAATGCACTAGGTGCAAATAAATTGACATAAATGTACATAGATACAATAAAAATAAATAAATAAGAATAGGGGATGGAGAATTTTATTGTTGCGTTGAAAGCAATAGTTTAAGAGATTTTGGGGGAAAACAGACCCTAATTATGTAGATTTGAGAGAGTGTCATTTTAGAATTAGAGGGATACTGGCTCCTAGCAAATCCTCCTGGGGAAGGAAAACTTTATTTATGGTTGAGGTATGTTTGTAAAAAAAGATAATAAATCATCTACTCAGTTTAGTTTCAGGAGAAGAGGGTGTACCTGCGTAGATGCACAGTGTTGGGGAAGTAATCAAAGACAGGCTGGATGGATGCAGTGGAACTTAGGAGTCAGGTTGTGTGGAGTTCAAGCAAAAATCTGCTTCAAATAGTCACACACACACACACACACACACACACACACACACACACACACACACACACACACACACAGTTTTTGCAGGTTTGGCCGGAAAAATCTCAGCACAGCTTTGCTCGTGAGCTTTCCGATATTTCTGCTGTGGGCCTGGCTGGAAACCTTGTGAGAACACCCTTTCGTTTGGTATTTGAGCCCTTATGCCTCCTTCCTGGCTGCAGACCAGAGGGAACAAATGCAGCTGAGCATTTCAGAACCTCAGAATAGTAAAGCAAAAGTGGCTCTGGTTTGGGGTTGAAAAAGGACCAAGCCTGGCTCTAAATGTTCCGCTTGATTCATCTCTAGTGACAGCTACCAGAGTTTAGAAAGATTTTTGAGAACAATTTTTAAAAACATAATTAAAAGCAAAGAAAACAATCCATCAAATTAGTTAAGATATAGGTATCCAGTCACTATAGCTAAAGGCTAGACATTACAAACATGCTTTATGCTGCAAGGTGAAGTACTTGGAAGAGTGACTTTAAATTCATGATGGCATATCAGCTCTTGAACCCTAACATGCTTGGTTCATTCCTTGTTGGATGACTAGGATGTATTTCTGAAGCTCAATATGAATAAAAATAAACAAAACAGTGTAAATTTCTAGTTTCCATGAAAACTAGTGAATCATAGGTGGTAGAAGTTTGACTGTTACCACCGTACACCTCTGAACTGCGCTCTCTGCTTTTCTTTCTATCTCTGTGATGTGTATGTACCATGAAAACCCTGCTACCTTTCACTTCATTGTCTGTGTAATGGGGATAGATAGGGGTGTCAGAAGGAGAAAGTGAAGGACAGCATTAATGTTTGACCTATAGTTACTGCTAGAAATACACATATATATATATGTATATGCACACATACATATGTGTATGTAATTATAGTTATAAAAATAAACTATAAAATGATGGTAATAATTAGGATGGATTATTTTATAGTCACAATAGAGAGAATCTCTGAGAGCATTCAGAACTGCTCTTCTCTAGATTTAGTAATGCAGGGCCTTCAGAAACTTCTTGGATGAGTTGACACAGGAGCAATGCCAGGCTTACTTGGCCAGATCTGGAATATGCATTTAGCTCAAAGTAGAGATCCCAGGAGGGCTGAGGTGTAAACGTAAAGACAGGGAAGGAGGAAAGCCTTGCTGTGTTAATGCCGTGTAGGAAGTCCTGCTGGCCTTGGCAAACACTAACATCTAGTTTTTACCAGTAATGAGGGGAAGGTGGGAAGGTGTAAATATTGGCAAAGACCAAAAGAAAATCATTGTGGGAGTTAATGCAGTAAATTCTTGGCCCTCTTGTAATCCAAGTAGCAGCATATTGCTTCTGATATTTATTTTTATATTAGAGGGTTGGATACTGCTGTCTTTTCCTTTTTTTTTTTTTTAAAAGAACTTATAGAGGTTATTTAAGTGAGCATGGGGGAATAGGAAAAGGGGAAAGGGGATACCCCAGAGATAACAGAGACAGAGAGGGTGAAGAGTGAGAAGAGGAGAGAGTGAGGGAGAGAGAGAGAGAGAGAGAGAGAGGGAGAGAGAGAGAGAGAGAGAGAGGAGTGTAGGAGCGTAGAGTAAGAGTAGAGTAGAGAGATAGAGAGAGCTGGATACTGTTGTCTTAAAGGCAAACAGTTCCTGGCAACGTGCCATCTGTCTCAAAATGTGACTTGTATTTTACTTTATATTCCCATACATATTAAAATGTCATATTCTTCCTTCGAAGAAGTTTTTTTTTTTTTTTTTTTTAAACAAAACAAACACCTCCCTGCCTTGTAGGAGTGATGAGCCCATGACCTCTCTGTGGTCTTGGTTATATGGTACTCTCTCTTCCTCCCTTCACATTCAGAGTTCTTGAAAATATATTCCCATAGATTTTAAGTTCTCTAGATGCTAAGGAGTTCTTATGGACTGCCTCCCCATCCTGTGATAGTTTGGAATGATCTTTCTCATTTGTCATTATTCATTAACTTGAAAACCTCACTTGCTTTCTGCCGACTTGCTTCCCTCCCAGTTTGAGGAACGCTTTCTCTCAGCAGAAATTCCTTCTCAGGATTCTTCCTTCTACCAACCATTCTTTGTTTCATACTTTATCTTTAAGCAAACCCATCCATTCTTGTTATTTTACTTATCTTCTCCATTCAAGGTCTGGACCACCATAATTTCTCCCCTAAACTCTTATCTATCTCCACCTGGATTTCCTCAGCTCAGCAAAGAGTCAAAGTTCATAGTTGTCTCTGTGGGCCGCTGCACTGTCCTCTTTGTTGCAGCCATTTTGTTTGTATATGGTATAAATTTTTCTGGTGGTACAATCTCAATACTTTGACCTTATCTTAATCCAATGATCTTGTCTGAGCTCTACGGCCTTCTGGGTTTAGTTGTAAGCTCAGTCAGTTTTATCTAGGCATATCAGCCCACACTCTCAGCTAGACTGACTGATGGGAGTGTCTGTAGTACCTCTGCCATGCTCATTCTCATCTTTTCAAGTGACTTGCTAGAAGCTTTTTTGCATCAAGCCTGAAGAAGGGTGGAAGTCCGTTGGCAGATGCCAATTGAATCCAGAGCTCTTCACAGGGAAACTTGTCTAATAATAATAACCCATAAACCTTTGCCTATGCAGAGGAGACCAGAGCAGTGTTGCAAACTGTCCTGACCTACCAAGAAGACAGAGAAACATAGCTAAAGAAATTTCATCACAATGCTGCTCCAATATGTAATCATGCTAGTGACCAGGAGAAAATTCATGAAACACAGAGACATCTGCTGCTAATAACTACAGAGATCATCATTTCTCTTCCCCACGTTTGCTTGAAATAAACTCCTACTGAGACCAGCAATATTTTCCAACAAGTAAAAGTATCTGATGGTGAGCAGAGTTCAATCCCCAGAGACCACATGATGGAAGAAGAGAATCAACTCCTGCTCCTGCTAGTTGTCCTCTGGCCTTTATCCAGGTGCTGTAGCAGGCATGTGTCCCACCCTACATGCATGCATACAAAGTAAATAAATGTAATTAAATTAAAAGCTGAAATGAACTTCCACTAAGTATGGTACTGAAAGTTGAGGAATTTTCCACCACTGTTATTGTCATTGTCATCCTTGTTGTTGTTGTCATTGTCATCATCTTCATCGTCATTATCATCATCATCAACAACAACAACAACAATAGCAACAACGTAGATTTTTACTTAAGGGCGCAAGTGTTCCTTGGTCTAACTGCTACTATTTTCCCTGTTCACTAAGTCACTTACTCAACATAAAAGCACTGATGATGGACACCATGCTACATGCTATGGATGAATGACTATGACCTTTGTCTTAATCTGATTATTACACATAGCAAACACACATCCAGTCAGCACAGTATACCCTATAAATATGAATAGTCATTGTGCAGCTATTCAACATAAATAAATAACCATGACCTTTGTCTTCAGGGACTTACTAGTTGAGTTGAACAGTGCAACCCGGCATGAGTATCTGCCAGTGCAACATAATAAGCTGCACAATAGAGATCGATGAGAGAATTGTAGGATTGGAGTGAAAACCCTGAGAAATTCACCAGGGGATGGCTGAGAAGACTTCAATGGGGGAGGAGATCTCGTCAGCAGAGCTGTGTGTGAGAAGTCTCTCATGTTAACATCCAGATGATACATTTTCTGTTTCCCAACTGTTCTGAATGAAAAACAAAACAGCAAACTCCTTAACCTCTGTTTGAATCTATTTTTTAAAGAAAGTACTCATAAGTGAAACAAGTTAAAATATAACATTCTGGGTCACAGGACTGATAAATGAAAGAAAAACTGGCCTTAAAGAGTGTACCACACAATCACTATGCCCTGAATTAACTGAGAACTCATTTGTCAGGAGTGCACCTACCCTACAGAGACTTTTCTTCCAATTAACATCAAAAGCGATCATTCTTAACCTCTCATGCATTAAGAAAATCTTGTCTGCACCCAATGTTCTGTTCATAATCAATGGAGCCCTTTATGTGTGTTATTTCAAATTTATCACCTCACATATTACTAAAATGAATGAATTAATAGATGAATCTTCTGTAGATCTAGAAAGCAGATTTATTTGTTGTCTGCAGGCTCTCACGGGATTTTTTTTTGTTGGCCTCTGAGACACATCGCTCCACAGCTTCTCATAGGTTAGGGATGGTTATTGATACCTACTCACAGCATGTGTTGGTGTTCATAGCCCAGCAGATAGAACAGAAAGTACTGTTTTGAAAGGGTTATTTATATTCTGAAAATGTCAGCCATGGCACTATCAGCCTATGCTCAGGAGGCAGTAAGGTGTGTCAGCCCAACCATAAAACATTGCTATAAAAAGTATGCATTAAGATAACTAATGCCTGATGCTTTTGTGTAATGGGAAGATACATACATTCACACGTTCTGGAGTAAAATAGTGCAGCATCCTTACTGGCTATGACCATAACATTAGATTTTTCAATACAGCTCTTACCTAAGCACACAGGAAAGAATGTGTATGTGGGCTGGGTGTTGACTGTGCACTCCTTTCATCCCAGCAGAGGCAGGCAGACCTCTGTGAATTGGAGGACAGCTTGGTCTATGGAGTGAGTTCCAGGACAACCAAGGTTACAAAAACCGAGGTTTTGTTTTGAAACAAAACAAACAAAAGAAACAAACAAAACCTATTGTGGATATGGTTAAAATTATTTTGATTATGTGTCAAGTATGATGATGCATACCTGTAATGCTAATGTTCAGGGGGCTGCGGCAGGAGGATTGCAGTGAGTTTGAGGCTAGCCTAGGTTGTATAACACGAGTGTGTTTCATAAATAAAACAATGTAGGTGAGCCTTGAGAAGGACTTCCATCAGGGCGCTAAAATAAATGCAGAATATCCAGGGCTAGAATAGTTTTCAGTCATCAGAATTTGTTTCATTAAGCAAGTTTTGACTGCATAAAAAGTACCACTGTGGCCCGTGATGTCAAGCAGAAAACAGGCTTCAAATGCTAACAATACTCAGTGGCTGATTTCCACAGCATGCTCCACATCTAGAAATGTGAGTTCCATAATCAGGACAGTAAAGGAAGTCCTTGAAAGGAAAACGAACATGTAGTAGAAGATTCAGGGACTGTTCATTGGTGTTTGTCTCCACTGGCGGTTTCTGACTTGCACACACTGAGGTCAGTCCATGGCCATCAGCTATACTCTGGTCCCTCTGCTCGTCCTCACCCACTCTCCTCTACACTGCTGTCAATGTTTCCTCTCCAAAGCCTCCTTCAGGCTTGCCCAGCACTTGGGCAACTTATCACTTGTCACCTTTATGCCCGTCTTCTCCTCCCCTTGCCCTGGGAGTTCCCAGAGTATTATTTGAATTATTATTGTCCTTATTCTCTCCGTGTAGTTTTTCCATCTCTTTTATTTCAGTCACCAAGATTTCATTTGTTGCATGGTTACTTGTGTCTGTACTGATTGTAGACTCTCCCTTCTCCCCAAAAGCCATGCCATCTCTTGTGCTCTTTACAGAGTGAGAGCTGGTACCACAGTCACCTGAGCATTTGTGAACACTACCTTTAAACCTTTAAACTGTTTCTACACCACATGGCCCCCAGAGAGCTGACCGAGAGTGGGCTTTCCTAACAAGCTTTGGGGGTTTGCCAGCTGTTGCTGTTGACACAAGGCTGAAACTTTGAGAAGTGCCACTTTCTCAAAATGGAGACCAGTGAACTTCAAGGGTAGAAGCCTCTGTTCTGATGTGGCAGTGAAGACCAGTTTAAAGCATAAGGGTTTAGGAGCAAAAACATGAGTTTGAATTCCAGCTCTGTCACTTGCTCCTTGGAGTTTTCACTTCTGCGTCAGACAGCGGGGGGGAGGGTCATTTGGCTCTGTTATAGATTTGTTCTGCAGGCCAAATGGGCTCATGCTTGCAAAATGGCTGGTATGTGGTATCTACTGTTCCTCAACTATTCATTCTACACAGTTCCTTTATAAGAAGACTTTGTGCCGGTGACTGCAGTTTATCTCAAAACATTTTCCTGGACTTTTGACTAGAGCACATTTCCATTGGGATTGGTGCAATAGTAATTTCCATTTCATTTTAAGAGGCTTTGAAAAGTAGGAAATCAGGTACATCAAAATAATTGTTATATAAAGGAGCTAGCATTAAAAAAATACAACTTATAAAACCAAGTTGCTGAGGCAAAATGTCATCTCGCATTGCTTTGTCAGTCCATAGCATTTAGTAGTTGCAGGAACATTAGAAAACATAGTTCAATTTTCTTTATTGTTACTTTCTTGGGGAGGGGTTGGAGTTATTTTTTATTATGGATTTTATGATAAATAACTTAGCTTCACAGCACTTTTGAATTGCTAGACATTAAAACATGGAGAAAGACCATCTTATAAATTGAAATTCACATGTGTGAACACTAAATGCTGGGATTTGATTTCTTTGTTTCTATAGAAACAAAAGAAAATTGAGATTAAAATAAGCTAAATAGAATGTGTTTTATGAAATAGATAAAGGAGCTTATTTTACTTGTTGGCTGTTCAGTGTGGTAAAATTTTTACATTTAAACCCCAAGCTGTGTTTGGACCATTTTGCCTTATAAGGAAAAAGTTCTCGTTGAGCAGGGGGTTGGACTGGAGCTGTGGGGGTTGGAGGTAAAGGCTAGGGGTATGCTGTGGTGGTGTCTTAGTGAGTGGAGAGTTAGCTATCAATCGAAAGGCCAAATGTTTTTTATTTCCTTCTATTAGAGACACTGCGATCAATGGTTGGATAAGGGGTGATGAAACAGTCTTCAGTGTAAAAGCCCAGGCCAACAACCTCTGTGGTGTTAATGTCACAGTAACAGTTTAGTAAAGACATCAATGATAATGAATCCATGGTTGTCAAAGACAGAACAGCAGTTGGGCAGTCATGGCATGTGCCTTTAGTCTCAGCACTCAGGAGACAGAGGCAGGTGAATCTCTGAGTTCAAGGCCAGCCTGGCCTACTGAGCTCCAGGGCAACCAGGGCTACACAGAGAAACCCTGTCTTGAAAAAGAAACAAAACAAAAGAAAAGAAAAGACAGACAAGCAGCAGAATAAATCAAAGAACCAATGTTCTCTAACAATGTAGAAGAAAGAGAACCAAGAGACAGCCCCCAGGGAAGAGGCCAGGCCTCGTGAGGTGTATGGGGCAGTCGGGGTGGGGGGGATTAGAAAGGGGATCACCTCAGGGTGGTGGAAACTGAAGATCACGTCCAGGTGCAAGCATACTTGGGGTTGCGCACGTGTGTGGAGACCAGAGGGTCCTCTCCGGTGTCACTGCTCAGGAGCACTGCTCTGATTTTGAGACAGGGACTCTCATATGAGATACTTGCAGTAGACTAAGCTCCTCCAAGAAATCTGCTTGTGTCTGCCTTCTCAACATTGTTTTCACATGGATATATCCTAGTAGGCCTGGATGGCTTTGAGAAGAGGTTCTCGAAGATTGAACAAGTCCTGATGCTGGAAAGTGAAGCGCTTTCTTTCTTTCTTTCTTTCTTTCTTTCTTTCTTTCTTTCTTTCTTTCTTCTCCTTTTTATTATTGAATTTATTTTACAAAATTTATTCACTTTACATCCCAATCGTAGCCCCCTCCCTCCTTTCCTTTCCATTGCAACCCCTCCGTCTTTCCCCCTAGCCCCCTCCCCTAGTCCTCAGAAAGAAGAAGCCCCCCTCCCCTACCATTGAATCCAGCCTATCAAGGCTTATGAGAACTGCCTGAATCCTCTTCCTCTGTTGCCTGACAAGGCATCCTCACCAGGGGGAAGTGATTGAAGAGCAGGCAACAGAGTCCATGGGCAAGATAGTCCCTGTTCCCCTTACTATGGGACCCACATGAAGGCTAAGCTGCCTATAGGCTACATATGGGCTGGGGACCTAAGTCCTCTCCATGCATGTCCATGGTTGGTGCATCAGTTTCCAGAAGTTCCCTGTGGATTTGTTGTCTCTACTGGTCTTGTTGTGGAGCTCCTGTCCTCTCCAGGTCCTTCTATCCTCTCACCCTTCGATACGAGTCCCCTGCGCTCTTCCCAAATTCTCAGCATCTGGTGAAGCCCTTTTCTGGTTCAGCTATCAACCTAGCTCACCACCAGAGAGCTTTTTACATACAGTGCTTAACATGCCTGGTTGGCTGAGGTGAGTTCCATGTGAACCTAAGACATTTATTAAAATGTAAGGGTGTCGACATGTGATTAGATTTAGGGAAACAAGTAAAAGGATTAGCCATAAATGCTGAGTTGCCATAGTAACAGGTAAAAACAATAATATCTATAGTAGATGAGATGTTGGCATTTAAGGTTTGAAAGGCGGGGAGACAGATTTTCAGAAGTCACCGTGATTATCTAAGACATTAGGAGTTACAGGAATATTTTCAAAGACTGTGTTAGTCAGCTGTCCATCACTATAACAAATCATCTGGAATAGTCCACTTACAAAGAGAAAAGGTGTGTTTTCCTTCACAGTTATGAAGTCTCTAGTCTAAGATGGATTGGCCTCTGGTGCTTTGGGCCTGTGGTTTGGGGGGTCAGCATTTACTAGAGTAAATTTGTTTATCTCACGCCCAGGAAAAAAACGGGGTGGGGAAAAGACTGGGAGTCTACAATTGCCTCAATTAAGTGGACTAGACTTCTCACTAGACCCCAGATTTTAAAGGCTCCATGGTCTCACAGTGCTGTCATTCTGACTACTGGGCTACTGAAACTTGAGCCTCTGGAAGAGATTTAATTCTGAACTCTGTAGCCAAAGTTTGGACAAAGTAACTGACCAAACGAATATATGGGTTTAATCTGTAATAAGTAGACAATATTAAACACACCTGGTTCTGATGCTAGAGCTCTTTGATACTTTTTTCCTTAGTGTTTAGTACAAAAATACTGTCATGTATTACATTGGTTCTAATCAAGTTGTATTAATGGCTCTCTAATTCTACCATTGATTTGCTGCTGTCATTTTATTAAGTTACAAGTGACTTGAAAAAAAAAAACTGTTGCAGAGGTAAAATCTCTAAGATGAGTATCTAAGTCATTGATAAAGTTGATAATTCTAAATAGAAATAGTAGGACAGTAGGACCTTTATCAAAAGTCAAAAATTGGGTCTGTAAAAAGTGGGTGAAGGCTCTTGACTGCCTAACCATGTATTTTTCATGTAAGAAAAGGAATACCCATATCACAATATTATAAAAACATAAACAATAGTTGATACTTCATTAGTGTGTACTGTTGGGGCTGGTGGTAGCTCAGAGATAGAATGCATGCTGAGAGCACACAGGCCCTTGATTTGACCCCAGTAATACAAACACAGACACACATGCATGTATGCACACACACATGTGTGTGTGCATGCACAGAGAGAGAGAGAGAGAGAGAGAGAGAGAGACAGACAGACAGACAGACAGACAGACAGACAGACAGAGACATAGTGAGAGACAGCTAGAGAGAAAGAGAGAAGGGGGACTCTGTTGCCTACTTTTTGATCACTACACCCTGGCAGAGCTGCCTCCACAGGCCACAGGTTCAGTCCTGGTGACTCGATGAACTGGAATGGGTAGATGGAGGGAGCTCCCCTTTTCTAAAGAATGGGGGATGGGGGAGAGGGGAAGACAATTAGGGCCACCTTCTTTTGTTGTTTTGTTGTTTGCTTTTCTCCTTTGCTTTTTTCCAAGACATGGTTTCTCTGTGTAGCCTGGGATGTCCTGGATACTCTTTATAGACCGGGCTGACCTCAAACTCACAGAGATCTGCCTGCCTCTGCCTCCCTGAGTGCTGGGATTACAGGCGTCCACCATGGTGCCTGGTTTAGGCCAGCTGTTGCTCCTCCTCCTCCTCCTTGTCTCCTCCTCCTCCTCCTCTTCTACTTTCTCCTCCACCACCTCCTCCTCCTCCTTCTTCTTCAAATTTATTCTAATTTTTATTCATAATATATATATTGTTTCCCCTCCCCAGATATTGAGTCATATTTTTTTCTTTATTTGTTTATTTACTTTATATCCTGGTCATAGCCCCATCTCTCCTCTCCTCCCAGTTCCAGCTTCCCTCCTTCTCCCCTATTCTCCAGAAAAAGGGAGCCTCCCTTCTCACCTAACAAAACTCATCAAGTCTCATGAGGGCTGAGCACCTCCTCTTTCCCTATGGCCTGGAAAGGCAGTCTCTCCAGAGGGATGTGACCAAAAAGCTGAGAACAAAGTCCGTGTCAGAGACATCCTTTGCTCCCATTACTAGAGGACAGACAGGATGCCTGAGCTGCCCATTGGTTACATATGTGTAGGGGGCCTAGGTCCAGTCCATGCATGGTCCTTGGTTGGTGCTTCAGACTCAGCAGACGCCTCTGGCCCAGGTTAGTTGGCTCCATTGGTCTTCTTGTGGAGCTCCCATTTCCTTCAGGTCATTTTCTCCTTCCCCCCACTTTTTCACAAGACTCCCTATGCTTCACTCAATATTTGGCTGTGAGTCTCAGCATCTATTTCAGAGCACTGCTGGGTGGAGCCTCTCAGAGGACAACTCTGCTAGGCTCCTGTCTGCAGGCATAGCACAGTATCCTTAATAGTGTCAGGGATTGGCTCTCTCCCATGGGGTAGGTCTTGGGTTTGGCCAGGCATTGGTTGAGCATTCCTTCAGTCTCTGCTCTATCTTTACCCCTGCACACTTTGTAGGAAGGGTAAATTTGGCTTTAAAGTTGGGTGGGGGCATCTCTGTGACAAGTCAGGGTAGGGCAAATTCTTAAAGATGCTCAGAAGGACCTTAACTGCAGTTCAGTTCTCTGATGCTTGAGATTCTGAAACTAGGGCCTCTTCATTTCTGTCTTCCCTGGGTCCTGCAGTTTATGAAACCAGCACTGAAGACAAGCATGGCTCTGTAAGCTTCAGTCTTTCTGTCTTTGGGTACTCTCATCTTCATTTCCACTTCAGCAACCACAGCTTGCTATTTTGTTCCATGTGATCTGTGTGGTCTATTCGCCACCCCCAGGGAAAATGTGATGGGTTTAAAGGTAGACTTTTGAACCAATTGCTTGAACCCTGGTGTGATACTGCTTCAGAGATCTTACAGCCCAATGGGTCTCAATCTTCCTAATGCTGTGACCCTTTAATACAGCTCCTTGTGTTGTGGTGACCCTCAACCATAAAATTATTTTCATTGGTATTTTGTAGCTATAATTTTGCCACTGTTATGAATAATTATGTAAATATCTGTGTTTTGCTATGGACTTAGGTTACCCTTGTGAAAGGGTCATTCTACTCCTAAAAGAGTCATGACCCACAGGTTGATAAATGTTGTAAGCAGTGAGTGTGTCCCCACTGGTAGCACAGGGAAGGTGAGCATCTTACACTCACATGGGCTCTGCCTTCCTCTTTTAACATATGTAGTATTGAGAGTTTGAATCCAACAGAAATGCCAAATGTTTTTACAGTCAAAGGACATCTGACTCATTCTATCTTCCACCAGAAACCATGTTTGCTAGAACACAGGAGCTCAACAGAAGAGAGACAAAAAAAAAAAAAAAAAAAAAGAAAGAAAGAAAGAAAGAAGAAGAAAACCAAATCCACCTTAGAGATTTGAAAGTGTAATTACTAAGAATTCATGTTCTACCAGTGACAATCTTTCTAAGCACATTAAAGAAAGATGATTCTTTTCATTCTTCTAGACAGTACAGCCCAATGGGGGAAAGTTTTAGATTGACATCTTATTCTTCTGTAATTTGTGAGGTCTTCTGCTCTCCCAGATCTCAGCCAGGCAGCCTGCATTAACAGAATTCCTAATTTCCACTATCAAATCCACAAGTATCCGAAGGCTAATTTCTCTTAAATGATCAAAATATTATTGTCTGATATGATGAACATTCAGGAGGGTAGGTGATAGCTCTAAGATTGTTTTGTTTTGTTTTCCAGCAAATCAAAATGACACCCTTAGAACCCCAGGATTATCCGTTCCTGTGCTCTACCCTTCTGAGTGTGGCTTTGTCCCACATTGGATCTGAGGTCTGTTGCAACCCAAGCGTCACTTAGGTTAATTTAGCTTATGACATGGGCAATGTGCTTTGGCCTGAATGTCATTGCTAGCCTCTTCAAAGCCAAGCCCTGACAAAAGGGTAGAATTTCGATGATGACTTCCACCTGAGAACTTGTGGAATCACCTCTGTCCACTGTATTGAGGAAGCTGACTTTCACAAACAGCTGTGGTTTATAGGCTTAGCTTGGCAGGGGTGGTGGGGCGAGAAGAAAAAAAAAACACAGATAATGTGTGACATAAGCAAGATTTGATGAGAAGATATTTGCATTCTACAAATATTCAGAGAATTCCTGAACACTCCCATTGACACATGGAGTATATGTATAATTGACCAGCAGGGAAAATATGGCCTTTCCTAAATTGTTATTTTCTTATATCCAAGTTGTAATGAGAAAATCAAACAAAGTTCCCAGATTTTAACAGAGGAAACAAGAAATCTGAAATAGTGGTATCCCTCTCAGAATCCACTCACCCTCTTTAGTTTTATGTGATTGCCTTTGATTCAGCTGTAGCACTTGTGGAAGACTGTTTTATTTGGCTCAACCAACTCTACTGCATGGCTCCTCTCATTTGCCTTAGTCTCTGTTTGCTTAATTTTATAATCTACAAACTCACATCTTGAAGAAAGACTCTTTTCAACTGGGTAAGTGAATACACTGATTTTGAAATTGTATTATACTTTTAAAAAATTCCTCAATTTTTAAAACTCCGTTATTGTGTAAAGGTATAATTTGAGATGGAACTCAAACCAGGAAGTGCTCTATTTAGGAAAGATTTGCCTTAAAATTTTTTTTGGTAACTCTTCGTAAGGGAAATGTAAAATTCAACCAGTTAGCTGGTTTTTGGCAGGAAATGGAAATCTGAACAGCTTTGCAGCATGTTAAAGATATGATGTAATTGGATCTTGTCACCATGTATTCTGCTTTGAACCCTACAGTGAGCAACACACATTGCTTTTAGAGTGTATATGTGTGCTGCGTGTGATGCACATATAGATGTGTGTGCACCTGTGCCTACAGGTGAGTACAGCTGCAGGTGGAGGCCAGAAGTTGACCACAGGTATCCTCCACAATTGCTCTCCACATTTTTTTTTTTGACACGAGGTATCTCCCTGAACCCCAGAGCTCATCAGTTTTCCTAGGCTAGCTGGTCAGGGAGCTTCCAGAGCTCAGTGGGTCTACCCACAGGCAGGCACTAGCACCGCGAGCTGCAGATGTGTGCCACAACCACTGGCTTCTTATAGAAGTGTTAGATTTCTAACTAGGTCCTTGAGCTTGTGTGCCATGTACTTTGCTTACTGACTTGTCTTTCCCACTCTGAGCATCATGTATTTTCCTTATATTGTCATCTTGATGAACCATATCATATTAAGAATATTTTTACTCATATTAACTCAAACAACAAAGCCACTGAAAGTTACATGGGTCGGTGAAGTTCTAGATGGGTTGAAATGAGAATTTTGATTTAGAAGAGATAAATCTTTGTATGTGCTAAAGAATTTCCACTTACTGCTAGGAATAGACAGCTACATGGTAGAGTTTCCCTCTTTCTGTGCTATGAATCAAGTCTAGAATTCTTTTAGCCCTGTGGATATCTTTTATTCTTTAATGTGAATGTGTATATAAGTCACCAATAAAATTATATGATAGGACATATTGTTGTTAGAGGTAAGCTAAAATGTTTTGTAAAGAGAACAATGCCATTGTTTCCAATCCTGACGTCATGGATGCCTCGTGCTCTACTTTTCCCCATTCCATTCCTTCAGTTTGTTAGTTGCTAGGAAACCCATTGATCTTTGACATTTTCCAATCTGGCAACCTATGAGCTTGTACTCATTGACCATGATGACTTAAGGCTGTAATCCTAGCTACTGTAGAAACTGTGGCAGAAGATCAAAGCCAGCATGGGCTATAGAAGCAATTCTAGCTTCACCTGCACACCTTAAGGAGATTGTATCTCCAAATAAAATGTTTAAAAACAAAACAAACCCAAAAACCCCAAACCAAACCAAACCAACCAACCAACCAAATGAAAAGCTACAGATGTCACTCAGTGGTAGAGTGCTTGCCTACCATTGCTGAAGCCTTAGGTTCAATCTCCAATATATAACAAAGAAATAAAAAAATGCATATTGAACACATAATATGAATTTTAAAAGTATTTGCTGAATGAATAAATGAACTTAGTAATGTTATTTATTTTTGTCATTGCAGTATCTGCACAATGAGAGAATATTCATATCCAAGTACTTAGAACACAGAGAGGGCTTTTTGGAATGGTAAATTTTTTGAAGGAGGCATCAGTATGGAGCTCTCCTAAATTACAGGAAGCCCTTCCAGATGTGTGTTTGCAGTGGTGTCTATATGTTGGCATGCAAGAAAGGCAAGGAGGGCAGCATCGAGTGTTTTGGTCTTATTCATTAGCCTGAACTTGCAGAGTGTCAGTGAAACATTTCCTTCCATTGTTTTGCATTTTAAAAAAAGGCAATAAACAACTCTTGGCAATAGAGAAGACACTTTTCAGTATGTCAGTTTCTAGGCCAAAGGCCTCACTTCCCTCTATTGCTGACATTTAAAACATTTTTCCAAGTTTTTAATTACAATATAGTTACATCACTTCCCCATTTCCTCTTCTCTACCTCCAAGCCCTCCTGGGTCCCCATACCTACTCCCTCTGAAATTCATGGCATCTTGTTCTTTCATTCTTATTGATATGCATTCATATATATATGTATATATATGAATAAACATTTAAATATAATCTCCTGAGTCTTCTCGGTGTTGTTTGCATGCAAACGTTAGAGCTGAAGTTTTGATCATTTAACAATTCCATGACATCTTTACCATGGTGAAAATAGCCTGAGAGAGGCAGTCATGGATTCTGTCCTTTTCTTACAGAATGCTTCTCCAAGAAGATGCTGATGTGTGGTGAAGGACAAAATGATGGCTAGAGACAACCATTTTTGGAGAAGATCCGTGGGTAGCTGTACCTTAGGCTCTGCATTTCAAGTTCATATTTGGCTTGTGGCTGACCTGGGAGGCTCTCTTTCTGTCACGGTTCTGGGACTCAGTATTTTTTTTTCTTAAAGATTTATTTATTTTTAGTATTTTTCTTAAAGATTTATTTATTTATTTATTCTATGTATTTGAGTTCTCTGTCTGTATGTGTGCCTGCATTCCAGAAGAGGGCATTGGATCCACTATAGATGGTTGTGAACCTTTGTATGGTTGCTGGGAATTGAACTTAGGACCTCTGGAAGTGCTCTTACCACTGAAGCATCTTTCCAGATCCCAAGATTTATTTATTTTTATTGTATGTAAATGCTTTTTCTTTTTGCCTGCATGTATGCCTGTTTACCATGTTTCTTCGGTGTCGGCAGAGGCAAGAAAGAGGCTGTTGGATTCCCCAGGACTTGGAGTTCTAGATGTTTGTTAGCCACCAGGTGGGTGCTGGAAATTGAACCCACATCCTCTGGAAGAGCAGCCAGTGCTTATGACAGTGGATCTATCTCTCTAGTCCCCAGTCTATATTCTTAGTAACTGCCCAATTGCCAAAAGCCTTCTGCACATTTCAAAACACCACTTGAGGAAGCTCAAAGTGACCAGTGAATGCAGTAGACCCCTTCTTCTGTGCTCCTCTTGGATGATCCCACTTCCTTTAGACTGCCACGATGTGGTCCCAGCACAGACTTTAGAGCTAGGATACTGGTTTTAGTCTAGCTCCAGCTTACACAACCAGAGAAGTAACTTCACAATTCACACCTTAAAAAAAGCAATGCCTACTTTGCAGGACCTCGGAAGAGCTAAATGTCTTCACGCATGGAAATTGCTTAGAAGAGAGTAAGGCACTTGGAAACACACTTCAAACTCTGGATGCCAGTTTTGAAAATGATCCTCCTTTCCCTCCACCCCAGGGTTGTTGTGCAGCAATTTCTTCTAAGATAAAACATTCTAGTATGGAGGGAAGCTTATTGAGACTCAAGATGGTCTAAAGGGATGCTATTCAAAATTCAGGAAAGAAACAACTCAAAAAACTTCAGGAAGTCCCTGAAACTGACCAGATTGCCAAGGTTCTTCGTGGCCCAGGCTTATATAATCAGTAAGGTCTGCTGGATTCCCAAAGCAGCCGAGGTGCCAAAAAGAGCTACTCTCCAGTCAATTAAGCTGTTTATAAGTCATGTACTGAACTGTAAGATCCCAGCTTTTGTGAGCTGTGATCTATGCCTGGGTGGGCTGCAGCTGTCTTTGAGCCGTTTTTACTTCTGTAGGTACCCCTCACCCATATTCCCATGAAGAACCCTAATAAAATTCCCTGGTTCATCAAGCTTGGTTCTAGTGGTGTCTTTACTTTGGTCTGTCATTAATTCCCTTACCTGGGGTAAGTAGATATTTGTTCATCTCTCCCTGATAATAATGGCATACACTGTCTTTGGCAAGCCTGGTTCTGAAGGTCAGAAGGTTATCCACTTCAAGTGCAGGTGTGAGTATTGGAAAATATGAATGGCTTTTGCTCTGTCATGAAAACACCTCTACGAAAAGAAAGGGAACACAAACCTAATTTGCTTTTGAGTTCAACCCCATGATAATGAAGATGAAACAAAAAAATCAAAAGTAAACCAAGATTCTGGAATGATGGCAGAAATATGGAACTTAATGGCCTATAGATATCCTTCTTCAGCAGCCAAAACATTCAGATCCTCTTCAAACATGAGACTCTGAAGTGACCAAAGGGACTTGTTTTCTTCCAACGCTAAGTCAGGAGCCGACTCACTGACTCCAGACAGAAAGCAATTATGTGGGGGTATTGTGCTGCTATTGCCTGCAATTTAGATAAAGCAAGAAGCATGGAGCCTGTAAGTAACACATGCGCGCGCGCACGCGCACACACACACACACACACACACACACACACACACACACACACACACACCCTTTCTCTAAAAAAACTAGTCTAACAACATACTTACGCTTGTCTTTTGTTTCTGGAACAAAGCGAAAACCTTCCCTCTTAAAACATTATGGGTCAAAAAGCCAAACAAACAACGGGCAAACAATGCTCCACCCCCCCCCCCCCATAACTTGCTGTTTTAGAACAAGTAGAAATTACCTTCTGAAGGGACATGAGGAGTTTAGGTCATATAGTTGGCACCTCACTAGTACTTCAAACATTTAAAGCAATCCCTGCTCAACACCAATGCCATGCGGAGGAATGTACAAGGAAACTGCTTTTCTCTGTTCTGTTTCTTCCTCTTAACTTGAAGATGGTTAAAAACAAAAACTATGATCTTCGATTAGATAAGGACTTATCTCCACTGTTTCTCCTCTTATGTTCCTGTTGGCTGCCCTGTACCTCTTAGTATTGACACATAGCAGCCACTGAACCTTAAAACTGTTTGTAAAATACTATAAAATGTGGTCTTCCTCACATGATCAGTGATGTGTCCACAGCAGCATGACCTTGCCATTTGATAAGCCAGGGTCAGGAGTCACTTCATTGCTTTGCTTGGATGTCAAAGAGTTAAATACTTTTAATTTTGGAATAAGTAAATTACCAAACCGTGTTCTATCTTGTACATCTTATTGAGGGGAGAGGGTATCTATCTGCAAGGCTTGCGTACGGTGGATGGCCAGAGGTTGTTTACGTGGTGTGCTTTAACTCTGTGAAACAAGCTTTGGTGAGACTTAGCGGCTGATTTGAGGGAGCTCATGTGTCCCATGATCACAGAATCAAGTAAAGAGGCAGAAGACATGATGCTAGGTGAATAAATGACAGGGGTTTTGTTTTGTTCGCAAATGTTGACAGTGTCTATACTCTGGAAGAGAAAGTCCTCATGTCGTTAGGACTTTACTAAAGGTAAGAGTATTTTTTTTTTAAGTTCAATGTATTACAATGATACTGTTAGCATTGTAGAGATCTTCTTATGTTTATAAATCTATATATGTATACCTATGAACATATTTATATACATGCATGTGATATGTAATACACACAATGATTTGGAGATGACTGAAGTGACAAGATTCCTTCGGGTCACTATTTGGAATACAGTGAGACAGGTGACTAAGCAGAAAATTAAATAGCTGAGCTACAGTGATGTGGGAAGAAAGGAAAGGGAACCCCTGGTACCTTCCTCTGGTCTCCAACCTCCAGGCTTCTCCCAAATCAATAAGCGCCTAAGCGTAGGTGGAGGGGGCATCAGTCGTGACATGTTTAGGACTTGGAGAAAATAGTATCAATTTCCAACCTTCAAATTCTTTGCTCGAGTAGGTTGTTTAAAATATTTAATCTTGGATGATTTGGAGTCAAAATCTTTGCATTTTCCAGGTCCAGGTCCACTCAGCATTCCCAAGTTGACTCTGCAGATAGTAATGCAGGTCATGAAACACAGAAACTAGGTATCTCTTTCCAATCACAGGATCAAGTCCAGCGCTTTGGAATCCATGGAAAGTTTCCGGGTCAGTTTCATGGAGATTGTATATGTATATGTATGTGTATATACAGCACAAACAAAAGTAAACTTTGGGTAAAAACTATCCAAACCATGCCTGGTCCCTATAGGGAGCAAGTGATTCAAAGTGAGCAACTCTTTGTCACTGGATTCTTTCCCAATCCACACTGACTTTATTCTGTGACAAACCAAGTTGTGATGAAGAACAAGCAAAAATGAGGACCAGTTAAATCCATGTAGCACAAGTTGTTGTTTTAGCCATCTGAAGAGATGTAACTCTGTGTCCCCTATCTAATCTTTAACATTCTGCCTTAGCACTGAGGCATAGTGATGTCCCAGTGGCTAGCTTGACTTCCTCTTTGAACTGTGACTTCCATCACTACTTTACTACTTGCAATTCAAGCCACAGAATTCTTATTTCCATATCACTTTCTACCAGTCATCTGCATGAGTGTAGCAATAGGATACCTCGGATCTCCAGTATGTAAGATGAGAGTACCTTCTATATTTTACAGTGCATGCTTGTTTTTAGGTCACCATATTAATTGACATAACTCAGAGAGTCAGTTCTACAATGCATTTAACCAGTGGGAAGTGTAAACTCAGATTACTTGGGTAAAATGAACTAGGATCTCAAATCTAGGATTTCAGTGGGCCATTCTATCGCACATGACCTTCCAAGATTGACCTAGCATAAATCTTACTGAAAAGGTATGTTTTTGCATTTTTTTTCCTCTAGACCTACCCATCAAATATATTTCCCCCACAGGAATATCCAGTACCATTGAAGTGGATAATTAACATTCAAGGTGCCGAGACCGTGTCCACATGATGAAAAGTGTTTTGGAAGGGAATAAATGAGTGCATTACTAATGAACGATTTTTTTCCCTTTACAAAAAGTCACTGAATTACTCTATCCAGGCAGCCTACTGCCCGATAATGCATTGATAAATGGAGGAATAGACAATCACATTAAGGATGCCAGAACATCATTTGCGAGTCTCAAAGTTGGTATTCAGAATCAACAAGCAATGGACTTCCTCTCAGAATTAGAGGTACTAACTCACTTCATGGGGGCTGTAGCGATGTCCTCAGTTGAGGGCTGGGATGTAGCTCCGAGGTAGAGTGCTTGACCAGCACAGCCAAGACCCTCGGCTCCATCCGCAGTTTTGCAAGACAGAGAAAAAAAAAAAAAGAAAGAAAAAAAAAAAAAAAAAGGAAGAGATAGCTGCTACTCTCAAGGGCTGCTATTTCAGGTAAGTGTTTTCCAAACTGGATTGACTGAGATCCTCAATGGGGAAATACATTTCACATTGTCATGCAAAGTCATGTGTACAGCTGAGACAAAGGTCTCTAAAGCAATGATTACTTTCCTATTGAAAATTAGGCTGCTGTTTTTTTCTTTGCACACAGCTTGCAAAACTGATTCACTAGTTAGACCTGATTTGTATTTGTGTGTGTGTGTGTGTGTACAGTTGTGCTCACCCATTCAGTTCAAAGGTCATCATTGGGTGTGTCTCTCTCAATCCCTTCTTCACCTTGCTTTTTGGGACTTGGTCCTGCACTGAATCTTAAGCTTTACCGCTCTGGTTAGAATGACTCCCTGGTGAGCTCCCTGGAGCGACCTGTCACCCATCAACCTCACTTCCACCCCTTCTCCCACCAGGCAGTGCTGCGAGTTCAACCCTAGGCCACCATGAGCAGATGTTAGCAGTGTAACAAACTCGAGGCATTTAGCTTGTACAGAAAGTACTTGGCCCACTGAGCCAATTCCCTAATGCAATCCCCTTCTCTGGATTTTTATGAGTAGAGCCCATAGATGAAGATACTTTCATTAAAATGTATACTAGTGAGCTGAATAAGTTAAAAACCACCTTAAGGACAAAGGATGATAGACAGCACATGAAAGGGGCTTAATAAAAAGTTGATGAAAAACAAAAAGAACAACAGAAAAGAACAGAGTGAAAAAGAAGGTGTCAAGGAATGGCCACAGTGGATGAACAGTTAAGTTGACCAAATGAACCTCAA
The DNA here is from genome assembly GCF_903995435.1 of Acomys russatus. Lineage (NCBI taxonomy): Eukaryota > Metazoa > Chordata > Mammalia > Rodentia > Muridae > Acomys > Acomys russatus. The sequence goes on from NC_067143.1 coordinate 25,855,212, forward strand.
GCACACAATGGGGCGGGCTATTGTAGGATAGTGAGGATGTCAGGGCTAAATACTTTTGGAAGAAATACTGAGCTGTTGAGGAGCACTGGAAACCTCTCATGACAAATGGAGGTAGGTTTCAGTGCCAGGTTCTACACTTCTGGCTCTGTAAACACAAGTGTGTTCCTCCCCCCCCCCCCCCCCCCCCGCCCCAGATGATGGGCCTGGTTCTATAGTCTCTCATGTTGACTAGGTAGAGTCTGACTAACCAGGGTATGGTAAGAATTTCTAATAATAGTGTTTAGAAAGAACACTGCAGGGCCTGGCAGGAGGCAAGCGTTCAGGAAGTACGTCAGAAATACTCTTTTGCAAGTCAGATGTTGGTCACATTTTAAGTGGCAGTTTTCTTTCACTTCAAGTCTGGCGTAGGCATTCTAACAGCATCCTGAATGGAGCCCATGGCTTCAAAACATTTCATCAGACAAGGTCATACCTCCTGTTAACTGGCAGGCAAGGGCAGTGACTCCCCTTCCTTCCTTCCTGACTATAAACCCAGTTGATGGTTAATATGCCAGTGAGGAAAGGGCAAGAAGTCCCTGGATTTGGCTCTTAGGGATTTGGTGGACCTGTCCCAAGTCTGTTTTGAGTCCTGCCTTAACCTTGGTGTCACCTTTTAAAGCCATGTTTTGGGAGCTCCGCCTTCAGGAAAAATGGGAGAGGACAACAGTCTCTGCCAGGTGCCAAGTTTGGAACTATCTGAAAATGACCGAGTGATGCCATGTTTTCATGAGCCCAAAGCAGAATGTGCCCCAGAGACCTTTGCACAGTAAGAGATTTGGTGATTTGGCTCTGCTAGCTTTACAGCATCTCTGAGCATGACATCTCTTCAGGATAAGGATAGGTCCTTTGCTTTTCTTCTCCTAGCCCAACTATCTTCTCTTTTTTATTCACAGTTATAAAATATGCAATATTCTTGATGATAATAAGCATACTTAGATTCAGCTATATTTTTGACCAAGGTACACTGAAGTAAAATTAATTTTCAAATGTTGTATGTTTAAGGTATAAAAACGTGTTTGTAGCATTTATTTATTTATTTATTTTATGTGTGTGTGTGTATGTTTGCATCTACACATGTGTATCATGTGCATAACTGCTGCTCATGCAGCACAGAAGAGGGCATAAGATTCCCCAGAATTAGATTTACAGATAATTGGGAACTGAACCCTGGTCCTCTTCAAGAGCAACAAGCCCTCTTAACCACTAAGCCATCTCTCCAGGCCTAGAACATGATGTTTTTCTAGGCAAATGTGTGGTTAAATGATTACTAAAATCAAACTAATGAACATATCTGTCAGTCTAAACAGTTCCGCACTTGATATGTGGTGAGGACACTTCCGACTTCTGGCTGATCCTCTTATCAAAATCCAAGGAGAGAATGCGATATTAGCACCAACGTTTCCAGGCTGTGTGCTCGTTTTCCAGAAATGATCTTAGAGTCAACCCAATAGTAACTACATATGACTCATCATCACTCTACGCATTTGTCACATAATCCTCCTAGAAAAGTGATTCAAAAAATCTGGCAGAGGGGAATTTAGTAATCTAAAAATGTCCTCCCTATGTTAAATCATTCTATTTATTATTTAATATGTAAATTGTATAGTACAATAAAAAGGACAATATATACTTTTAAATAAGCAATTATCCTTTTAACTGTTAGGCTGACATCTCCCCATTTCCTCACCTATCAGCTCCCAGTAAACTTACTTTTCCATTGCTTCTTTTGATGAGTGCAAGTATTGGAGATTCTGCACATTAGAGTCATATGCAGTATCTATCTTTCTGTGTCTGTCTTATTTCTCTAAGCACAATATCTGCTAGGCTTGTCTATATTGTCACAAATAAGAAGCTTCCCTTTTAAAGGCTGAACAATATTCCATCACTCACACATTATAGAAGCTATAGTTTCATACATATGCATATATACATAAACATACATGTACACATACATGTACATATACATACACATAAACATGTGTGTCTAAGTCAGTGATCTCTTAATAAATCATAAAGACTGTGATTAGATATACACACTATATTGGCACCTTTCAAATTCTAAGTATCTATTGTGTAAAGCTAATGGCATCCATGTACACAAGAAGTTTACATTTGAGTTTTACCTAGTGAGACAATATAGTAATACATAGAAATCACTTGGGTTGGCATAGAAGTATTTAGTTACAATTAGAATATAAAGAATAAGGACATTACTTTATATGCTTCAAAAGAATATATCTTTTCAAGATGTAGATTTAAAAAATAATAAACAGTGACAACTTGGGGACTACTCCATTCAGATTTCACACTTCATATGAACAAGATGACCCACTAGAGGATGGGTACCTCTAATGGGGGTTACGTTCTTCCCTAAGGATGAGGTGTCTCTGCAGAGGGTGGCGTGTCTCTGCTATGTTCTTTCCTAAGGACGAGGATGTCTCTTCTGAGGGCACGGTGTCTCTTCCAGACATTGTTGGTGAGTTTCAAGTTTATGTGTGGTGTTGGTAAGGAGTTTGGGTTTTGAATTCGCACTTCAGCAAATTCGACTTAGAAAGCTAGGGATGAGGCTCAGGGACTACTTATAAACCCTGCAGATCTTTCTGACTTTGACCTGACACGTTGGTCTAGAACACTTTAAATAAGATCTGTGAAGGCAAAAAACACCCAAAACTTACAAAATTTTTCACTGCTGTTAAAACTTTTTATACAATATATTTTGATCACATTTCCCATCCCCCAACTCCTCCCAGATACTACCCATCTCCCTACCTACTCTCTTTTTTCCTCTTTCATTCTCACTCCTAGAAAACAAAACAAAAAAACAAAAAAAAAAAATCAAAACAAACAAACAAGGTGGGGTGTAATCCTAGCACTCAGGAGGTAGAGGTAGGGGGAACTCTGTAAACTCGAGGCCAGCTTGTCCTACAAAGTGAGTCCAAGACATCCAAGGCTACACAGAGAAATGCTGTCTCAAAAGGCAAAACAAACAAACAAACAAGCAAACAAAACAAAAAGCTTCCCCCACTCTCTTAAAAAAAGGACTTGTTTTGTGTTGGTCCACTAGTCATGTGTGTGGGCGTGTCCTGGACTGTGACACTCAACTGGAGAAAGCTGATTTTCCTTTTCCTGATAGGTCTCCATTGTAAATAGCTTTATGGCTAGAGGTGGGACTCTGCATGCACTTCCTCTTCTCAGGGCTGGGATTTGGATTGGCTTGAATCTGTCCAAATCCTGTGTGTCCTGCCAATCTCTGTAAATTCATATGTGAATTGGTAGTATTGTGTATAGAAGACATAGCTTTTTGGGGGGCCGTCTACCACCCCTGGCTTTTGCGATCATTCCAACCCATCTTCCATATAGATCCCTTAGTCTTGAGAGGAGTGGGATGAAGACATCCAATTGAGACTGAGGTTGAAAATCTCACACTCTTTGCATATTGTCCAGTTGTAGGTCTCCGTATTGAGTCTCATATATTGAAAAGGGAAAAAAAGAAGCTTCTCTGGTGAGGGTTGAACAATTCATTTATCTATGTTGTCTTAGTCATTATTCTGTTGCTGTGAAGAGACACTATGACCATGGCAACTCTTATAAAGGAAATCTTTCAATTGGAGCTTGTTGATTGATAGTCAGAGGGTTCCTCCATTGTCATCCCGTCAGGGAGCATGGTGGCGTGAAGACAGGCATGGTGTTGGGGAAGTAACTGAGTGGACCAGTTCTACATCCAGACCCACAGGCAGCAGGAAGAGAGAGACTCTGAGTTTCTGGTGGGCTTTTGAAACCTTAAATCCTCCTCCTAGTGATAGATACACTTGCTCCCACAGGCCACACTTCCTAATCCTTTCAAGTAGTGCTACTCCCTGCTGACCAAACAACCAAATCCATGAACTTATGAGGGTCACTTTTATTCAAAAGTCAGCTGTTCAGCAGTGGTAGGATTCCAGGCAGTAAGGAGGTATTTCCAGTCACCCCATGCAGATGTTTGTAAAATAAGACATAAGCTGCCTTCCTGTCTTTATTATCCCAAACATACTCTGACATGTGAACTTGACGTGTTCATTTTCACATTTCAAGGTAACCCTGATATAGGTCTGTCCATCTTTTCACCCTTCTTTGGTTTTTTATTTATTTATTTATTTTTGTTTGTTTGTTTTTAGAGACAAGGTCTCTCTGTGTTAGCCTTGGCTGTCCTGGAGTTGCTTTGTAGACCAGGCTGGCCTGAAACTCACAGCGATCTGCCTGTCTCTGCCTCCTGAGTGCTGGGATTACAGGCGTGCGCCACCATGCCTGGCTCTTTTCACCCTTCTTTATTTGGTCCTTCCTGTAGTGTTTTGCTTCCCAGGCTCCTCTCATTAATCTCACTTATGACACCCAAGCCCCTCAACATCAGGGATCATGTTCTTCTTTGTGTCTCCTCCAGCTCCCTGATGCCTGCCTACCTGCCTATTTTTGCAGTGCCTCTGTCTGTGGTTGAAATACCAAAGAACAGGTCTAAAGGAAGCTTCTGTAGAAATGGACTGTCAGGCACAGGACTGCTGTAAGAGGATACACATTCATAGTGTGTCATTTCTAAAATCCCCAAGGAAAATGAGGTTTATGTCATTCCTGTGCCTAAGACAAATGATTTCACATCTATAAGACATTTTTGCCATCTACAGAACTGTGTGTAGGCACTACTGCTGTCATCATTATTCTTGTTTTATGGGCAATAATCTTAAGAAAGTGAAGAGAGTTGTTTGCTTTTGATATTGGGAGACCTGACATGGGCAGAGAGTGGCTTTGGGGCACTCCTTGGTGTGGTGGGCCTTGAAGGCTGAATGTTTCATTAAGTTCATTTCTGAGGTACAAAGGCACTACCCAATGTCCTGGGTTTGGGTCCAGCATACACCTGAGCCCTGCGGCCAATCTCTGAGTATCAATCTATATACTCGAACCTCTGAGCCTTTTACTATGACACCTTCTCTTAAACCCATTTCCTCTCCATTCATCCCCTTCCTGCACAAACCAGCAGCCTCAACTGTGTACTATTTGGTGAAGTTCCTGCAAAGAATGAGACCAGCACTTTCCCAAGTGTGTATTAGAAACAAATAAGAAAGGGGGAGGGGGAGGCAAGAAAGTCTTCATTTCTCATTGCCCGAAACAACTCTCTGTACACCTGTGCCATGTGAAAGGCTTTGACCACAGCAAGGGGAGTCATCAAGGATGTCATCACTCTTAGGACCCAATAATTGTGGGTAATAATTTTTCATGGGAATATGTTGGGGCTTGGTTTGGTGCTATGTATTTTATGCTAATTACTGGCTGCCAAGATCTGGTTCTTGCTCACGTGAGCACATTCTCATATGTACCTCTCCTTTTTGTGTAAACCATGCTCCACCTAATTTAAAGTTGATGGGTTAATTAAAAAATGCTAAATCTTGGGGTTTGGCAGAAAAGTAGTGGATGGAGTTTTGAGGTTGCAAGGCCAGAGGTTGGGGGACCTTCTGGTAGATACAATACATATTTGCATAAATTTTAAATGAGATATAGTTGAGTGGAGAGTGTGATAGGACTTTCTCACGTACTATGGTGCCTCACATTTGACCATGTCCCCTGGAGGGGGAGACCTGGTGGCACTCAGAGGAAGGACAGCAGGTAGCCAAGAAGAGACTTGATACCCTATGAGAATATATAGGGGGAGGTAATCCCCCTCAGGAACAGTCATAGGGGAGGGGAATAATGGGAAAATGGGGGGGGGGAGGAATGGGAGGATACAAAGGATGGGATAAACATTGAGATGTAACAAGAATAAATTAATTTAAAAAAATAAATAAATGAGATATATTTCTTGGGCTAGAAAATATCCCTAAGAGTAGCCACGAACTCCACCCATTGTCATTTGGGAAGCAGGATTCCTGTGTGTCTGACAGTTTGCTGTGTTGTGCCTAAACAGTGTTCATGGTTTGCCTGTCCTGACATTGAGAAGACTGTTGCTGTCCCCAGACTATTGTTACTTCTTACACTTCTTCCAGGAATAGAAGCCTTTTTGCTGACAACATTTTGGGGCTTGGCTTTTAGCTGTGGCTCTATGGGTCATGCAGGTGTAGACACATTGGATCACGTGGGTGTGAGCAGCATCAATATATTATGCTGTTGAGTATGTAGAGATGAGTATAAAATGAAGAGATGGGTCCTGCTTAGAGGAGGCTTATAACCTGGCCTTTGAAGGGGATGTTTTGTCCTAGGTTCCTTTCCTGTCTGTCACTCCCTTCTTCCTGTCTACCAGGAATGGAGCAACTTTCTTCCACTATGGGTTCCACCATAATATACAAGGCCGAAGCAAAAAAAAAAAAAAAAAAAAAAAAAACCAGCTCCCCATGGCCTTAACCAATGAACCCACACAGATATTCCCTCCCTTAAGTTGGCTTCTCTCAGGGAGCCTGAGAGAAGGTAGCTTCTGAGAGATGGGAAGCTGCATATGTAAAACAGTTCCAAGTAAATTGATTTCTGTGACTGAAACAGAAAGGACATCTTTGGTGCCAACCATTGTGAAACACTTGGCTTCTCACTAAGTCTGAACCTTCACCAACCTCAGTGGTTTTGTTTCTACGGTGGCCTAGAAGTGCCAGAAAGCTTTGCAGCTGTGGTAGAGCAGAGACACATGGGGGCTTGTTCAGCAGGACAGCTTCTTGTGCTGTCACTCATCTGTGGACACTAAAGATGGATTTAAAGATGACAGTAGAATAGAAGTTACTGGATGGGAGGATAGATGGAAGGAAGCAAGCATAAAGGATAAAGGGCACAAATCCTCAGTGAGACAACAGCAGCGAGTTCTTGCACTCCACTGTTGCCAGATGACTATGGCTCACAACAACCTAATGCACATTGTATGAAGGACTAGACAAATTCGGAGACCCTCATTGTGAAGGAAGGACATGCCAGTCCTCTGCTTTGTCCTTGAAGAGTGTATCCAAGCACTGGATTACTGTACTGCACTCTCAAAAATATGACCTTTGATCTGTGCTCTCCATGAGTGGCATGATCACACACATGTTTGCACATGCATGCTGGTGTGCACACATGTACACACACACACAGAGTAGGAGGGGGAGGAGGGGGGAGAGAGAATTTTAAAAAATACAATAGAAATATTCTGTGTCCTGCCACCTGTGGGTGTCTTTGCTGTACTTCAGCAGGGATTATAGACAGACAAGTAATTGCCATATACACCTGATGGTCTTAGATCCAAAGCTCCACATCTCTGGGCTCTGTCTTGCACAGAATCAATGTGCTGAGAGCCTCACTCAAATGATGTGGTAATCTGTCTTTTTGATGTCTCCTGTTAATACAGGATTCATCTTAATCTCGCTAGCTCTCTAGCTCTCTGGCCTCATTTGATCCAGGAGATCACTTTTCTTTCCTCCTTGGCATAATTACCAGTGTTGTGTAGCAAGGTCAGCCACGGTGGAAGACAGTGAGAGCAGTCCACACAGGCTTCCTTCTAACTTCCTGAAGGTTCCATTGAACTTTGGTTTCTCCTGCCTCTACTTTCCTGGCGCCAGCATACAGGTCTGCCCCAGCATGCCTCCTTTTGTGTGGTGATGAGGATCACACTCACTGTGCATGCTGAGCAAGCCCTTTACCAGCTCCTAAAGCCTTAACTCCAAACTTTGATGAAAACGTAGATGTGGTGGGTTGCTGGCTTTCCATTTCTTTTTTTTTTTTTTTAATTTCAGTTAGTAATTTATTTACAGGCAAGGGCATATTGGGTTTCTCTGAGACCTTCAGCCCTCACACCCCATCTCTTACTGCTGCTGATTCTCCAGTTAAAGATATGCTACATGGCTTTCCATTTCTTACTGGCCATCAACTCGAAGAAGCTTGGATTTGGTCCTTTTTTTCTGAAACAAAGGATAAGGGATGAAGAGGCTCCAGGTAACATTATTAAGTGCAGGTGAAAACTTCAGAGGCCAATAAGAGTTGATTACAAAAAGCTAAAGGCTCTGGATACTCAAACAGTTGCTGTTTATTCTCAATCTCCAAATGAAAGTTGTTATTCTAAAAAGAACTGTTGAAGAAGACGCTAACTTACGCAGCTATGTTTGGAGAAGGGGGAACGGAACGTTCCAGAACTTTTCCCTCTAAGTCAAGTCACAGCCATGATGTTTGGAAAGGGCTGAGTCATGGGAACATGTGGATTTTTTTTTTTTTTTCTGGTGGAGGGTGCATTAATGAGAAGTTTGGCCCTTACTACAAGGTTAATTTACTTGAGATGACCCACAGCTGGTTTGACTTCCTATCACACTCCCCAGAAAACCCTGCAGTCTACCATCCTCCAGGCAAAACTCATTTACATTTTTTATCTCCCTACAGTCAAGTCTGAAATTCCAGCGGTCTTGTTCAGGCATAGCTTAACAGAAGAGTCACCTCGGTGAGCAACAGCTTAATTTTCGGTGACATTTTGAGTCTGTCGATCTGGGCTGGTGGGGACTTCTCCACCGTGACATGTTCATTCTAGGGAGTAAAATTCAGCATTTAAGATGCTGATTTGAAAATTAAAAGTGGTTTTTATTCCATGGGGTTCCACTGTCCAGGCAAGGAGAGTGGCTTCTTTTCTCCTTCTTGGAGATTCACCAGGAAGAGGCAGAAAGAAGTGTGAATATTCCCTTGCTGGGAATGGGTTGTCATGTGTGGGGTGGGGGTAACCCCATTTGGGAAGCTGATGGACTAGTAGTCAGTCCTGAGAGCCCAGCTCTGCCTCTTATTCACTGTATGATTTGGGGAGGGGAGGAGGCATACTGTATTGCCCTCCCTCTTGTGTGAAGACTAGTGTCAAAGTGATGGTTATTATCAGTCTTCTGTTGGTAAACTCACCAAGGATAGATTTGACCTGACTCACCTGGGATTATTCTAATTTCTGTGTTGAGAACCGAGGTGTCCCCATTAAGACCCATACTCTCAGTAAGTGCTTACACAGTACTGACTGGTTCCCAGCTCTGGGTCGCTGGGTGAAATGCATTTTCCACTTGGATTTCCTAGTGCCACTTAGAATCTCACTAGTGGGAGTAAAAAGGAGAAAATGAACAGGAAATTAAGACTTCACCAGTAACATAGATACCTGAGATGAAGAGAGACCAGATCTAAAAGTAAAGAGGATGGTATTTAACTACTGAATGTGTGCTGGATCCAGTGAGAGATACAGACAGACTGGCTTTAGAAGTTGGGGTCTGCGGCTGGAAGGATGGCTTCTCTGGAAGTACTTTTCTCACAAGCCTGAGGTTCTGAGTTCAATGCTGGAACCCATGTAAAGTAGGCAGGATTTGTGGTACACTTGTAAGCTCAGTGCTAAGAAACAGACAAGAGAATCCCTGGGGCGTGTTGTCTGTATAGACAGTCCTACTTGGTAATCTTCAGGTCGCTGAGAGGCCCTGTATCAAGAAATAAGGTGGATGGAACTTCAGGAACAACACCTAAGGTTTTCTTATGTACACATGTACATACACACATGTATATACACACACACAGAGTCACATACAGTTATAGAACCTATTAGTACTTGCACAGTGAATGTGACTTCCCTCTTCTAAGTGTATAGAAACCGTACGTGTCTAGGACCCCAATCTTTGCTGCAAACCCAAGTGTGTCAGTGTGACCTTTGGAACAGTTTCACTGTAGACGTGTAATTCCTACTTTCTGTATCTCCAAAGGAGGCTTAGTGAATTCTGGGAAGTTGTCTAAGACCCCAGAACAAAAGGTGGCAGGTGTTAGTGTCAACTGTCACACTCTTTCCCCTAATTCCCAGATGGCTTCTAAAGTATGAGGAAGTCAGAAAAGTCTTGAGGACGGTGGTCTGGAAGAGCGGGCCAGGTGCTTAAGATCCTTACCTGAGTGACTAAGTTCAGAGCAAAGGGCTTGTAATGACAAAGTGGAGAAAAGGTCACAAATGCAGGAAGTTAGGGACCATAGACTTAAGGTCAGAGGTTTTATCATCGAGACACTGATCTTAGCCAACACGCACTGCTCTTCTAGACTGAAAACCAGGATGCACCAGAATGTTTGTCCTGATGTGGACCCTGGGGAAGAAAGGCACTAGAGTGACCCTTGCTACTTCCTTCTGGTAGCTGGACACAACCTTCTATACATGTTGGATATGTGTGTCACAAATTTGTCTCCATCATCAGGGCCTTCCTTTTGACTATAGCCTCTAGGAAGCATAACCTTAACTTTTGTGAAAAAAAAAAATGCACAAATGTTGCCTTTCTGGTTAGGTATAACTAGAAAAGGCTCTCTTTTACGAGTTTCCCTGTCTTAAGGCAAACACTGCCCTACCTCCTGTGTGTGTGTGTGTGTGTGTGTGTGTGTGTGTGTGTGTGTGTGTGTGTGTGTGGTGTGTGTGTGCACGTGCAGAATAGCTAACATTCTTCCTTCCCTCTTAGAAGGCAGATTAGCACCACCTGTCTTGGCTAACATTCATGGGGGATTCAGCAGGAAAAATAATCTTAGGCAGGGAAAGCTTCCCGAATGTGGTATTTTAGGATTATTTCTTTGGTTGCGAAACTGCTACCTTTGTATTCAAAGGTGATGAGACATTTTCTGGCTAGAAACGGAGTTGTCGCAGTGAGGTGTCAAGTTCAAAGGAGACCCTGAAAAGATCTAAGCCAGATTTGAGCCAAAGTCTTGGGAGGAAGGTGAGTGACTGGTGGCAAGGCTTGCTTACATTTTCTACTTATTGTTACAACGGGGGTGGGGGGGGGAGGTCTGTGGTTATTCTCTTGCTGAGCCATCCCGCCCCTTCTTCTATGGAAGGTATTAAAGTGGGCGGGCCCTCCTTCCAGCTGGCTCTTGGCCAGCTTGCTGGAGCAGCTCAATGGCTTCCTCAGTGAGGAGGCAGTGTCAGGGAAGCTGCAAGTGCCTCCAGGTTCAAAGGGCTTTTGAGCTGGGTGTGAGGGATTTGGTGCTCAGAACGGGGGTGGGGGGGTGGGGGGGCATCTTCTGTTGTTGTGTGTTTAACCTTTTGCTGTCTGTGGCTTGCTTCTGCCAGCTTGTTGAGAAAATGGCTGAGTTAATGTTCGGTGAAGGGCCTTGAGAATCTTAGATAAAAAGTGTTCCACAACAGATACACTCACACTTTGTTCTTAGATAGCTCTTTTCTTCCAGGGAGCTCAAACGGCTTGATAAAAGTGATTTCATTAGTCTTCACAGTATCTCTCTATAGATTCTTATGCCCTCTTCTCATGTCGGGAATCTGGAGCACAGGAACCAAAGGGACATGGCTAAGGTGACCAGCAAGTCACTGGTAAAATCAACAGTGGGATTCAGACCTGGTCCATCTCTCCATTGAGTCATTTTTTTTTTTTTTTTGGTCAAATATTTACCCATGATCATAAACAGATGCTGGAACTGTTGAGTACAAAGATAGCATAAGAAATAAATAAAATGCATTCTGTCACTGAAGAGATTAAGTGTGTGCACTTGAGTTAATTTATAAACAGTGATATAACATAGCTTTTCCATCATGAAGAGCAGCGGCTAAAGCCAATAAGCAGCCAATATAGTAAAAAAAGAAAGTGAAACAAAAAAAAACAAGAACAAAAAAAAAAAAAACCCATCAAATAAGTAACTCTGGTTGACAAGAAGTGTCATATGAATGAGCATGTTTTTGAAGGACAGGTTCGCCACTCACCGGTAGAAAGCGCACGACGAAGAAACATGTCTCCAACAGGAGCAAGAGGGAGCATGGGAAACCTGGGGCAACAGACCCACCTGGCATGGGGAGAGCACAGTAAGTTTGTGAATGGAAAAGCAGCCTAAGCAATCTGAACTTGATCTGAGAGGCAAGTGGGCAGCTCTGGGGATTGCTCAAGGAGAAGAAATGAGGTCACCTTTACAAGGAGTGTTCTCTTATCCCAAGTTGCACTTTTTACAGTTTCAGTTTTCCTCGAGCCAAATGCATCCTGAAAGCAGCAAGTGGAAAATCCCAGGCAGAAACAGTTTGTAAGTTTTAAGTTTCATCCTTTCTGCATAGTATGAGGCAATCTTGCAACATTCCTCTGTGTTCCATGAGGGACGCGCATCATTTCTTTGCCTGGACTATCTACCTACCCATTAGTCACTTGTGGCCATCTAGGCTATCAGATCAACTATCATATTATTGACTCACTCGTATTCAAGTAATCCTTATTTTATTTCATATGGCCTAAAACACAAGAATGGTGACCTTGGCAGTTTTTATAAGTCAAAGAGAACCATTCAGTGCTTCCTTTAAGTATCATTACTAGAAGGGTAAACACAGTGAAGTGAGGTGACAGATGCATATAATTTCTACGTGTATAATTTATAGTATCTTAGCTGTTATTGTTCATCTCTCTGTCATGCCTGCTTCAGAAAATAAACACTTGCCACAGTACACACAGTGCACACAGAGTCCAGGGCTACCCTTGGCTTCAGACATCAAGTGGAGGGCAGGCCCTTGTAGTAGTGCATTCCCTGTGAACAAAGTCTTCTGGGAGCTGGAGGAATGAATATTAGAAGGTCTATATGTGGAAAGACCTGTCCAAAAGTAAGCAAAAAAAGTTCCCTGACATAGAGTTTAGTCAGTTATTGGGACATGTTCCTATGCATGATTTTTTTTTCCTGCCTACCTTTCGTTCTCTCTCTCTCTCTCTCTCTCTCTCTCTCTCTCTCTCTCTCTCTCTCTCTCTCTCTCTCTCTCTGTGTGTGTGTGTGTCTTTATAGTTCTGAGGATTAGACCCCAGGGCCTTAAACAGCTTGGCAAGTGTTCTACCAGTAAGCTATTCCCCCTCCTCTCTTTCAATTTCTTATTTTGAGGCAGAGGTTCACTAAGTTGCCCAGGCTGGCCTTGAACTCACTCTGTAGCCCAGGCAGGCTTTGAATTTGCAGTCCACCTGCCTCTACCTCTTGTGAAGCTGGACTTACAGGTCTGTGCCACCAGATCCAGTCCTCCTGTGATTTTAGGACTCAGAGCCCCAGTATCGTTTTACAATTCTACAGGGGAATGTCAAGGAAACAGCCATAGTAATGTTGTTTCATGGCTACTATGTTTTCCTATTTTGAGTAGCATAGAACTGCCTTTTTAAAGTCAAACAATCTATAACATAGCTTTCAACATTAGTGCAGTGAGTGGCTGCCACTCTTCTGCTTTGAAATCCATCAGGCAAAGTGGTTGAGTCTACATCAATTACACATTATAATAGAAAGTGAGCCTTTGTTATGCTGTTTGTTAAGTATCTCTTCAAATTAGATACAAGAGAATGATCTTCAATGCAAAACAGTGTTTTTTTTTTTAAATTTCCCATGATTACCCATTCTATGATTAGACATATTTATTATTTTTCCTCATGCTTATAACCATGAAGCTGATTTTAAGAATGGGCCCCTGATCACTTGTATTTCTTTTTCTTCTTTTCTTGCCAAATCATCTTTTAGATGTCTATCAGAAAAAGATTGGAGAAGTAACTTTGCTGTGCTAGAGGCTCTGAAATATTTCCCAGGTGTGAACAGATGTAGACCTATAGGCTACATGTGCAATAAAAGAGGAAAGCATACTTACCGTTGGGGCCACAGCTATTCTGGACCAGAGCTCTTGATATTTCTCTTCAGAGAAGACAATGTACTAGAAAAGGCAATAATTCAAAATAGTCTACAAAATTTAAATTATGACATGTGACCATTTAAACAAGGCTGTATTTTAGTCTATCCATCCATTTATCTATCTATCTATCTATCTATCTATCTATCTATCTATCTATCTATCATCTATCTATCTACCTATCATCTATTTATTTTTTTATGAATCTGTATGTGTCTGTGTAGGTCATAGGACAACTTGTGAGAGTTGCTCTCTCCTTCTTCTATGAAAGCCTTAGGGATTAAACTCAGGTTGTCAGGTGTGAGAGCCAGTAACTTTTACGACCGAACTGTCTCACAGGAACCTTCTGCACATTTGGATATGTGAGGAAACATTACTTGATCATTAGCCATTGGTTTATTTAAAGTGAATGTCTTCTGAGCAGTACTTTCTATAGAAGGCTTGTCCTTACCTATGATGAGTGTAGCAGCTAGGATAGGTCAGAATATGCTGCAGTGTGAAAAATCTCTAGGTAGCAGCTTCTGGAATGATGAAGGTTTAATTCTAACTCATGCATAGCGTGTCCACAAGATGGAAGTCAGCGAAGACTTTAAAATATAATGTTCATTAAAAGTTAATTTTTTTTTCTTTGAAAAAAAAAAAAAACACCTACATTATTACCACTTCTAAACCATTCATCTTAATAATAAAAATCAAGTAATGTGTTATCTGGGGTGTTGCTGAAGGATATACTGGTATTATTAATATAATGTGCCCCGCAGTATGAAATTACTAGTTTGTTGGTGTTCCTTTACCTAGCTCTAAGTTTTTTAATGTTTGGGTTGGATTTTCTTCTTTCTTCATTCTCATCTGTGAAGGGCTGACACAGCAGGCTCCAAAATCTTCACATTTATTGTGACATCAAGTAGTTATTTTCATTTGCTTATTTCTTATGCATATGTGTACATGTGTGTGGTGGTCAAAAGACAACTTGAAAACGCCCGTTGTCTCCTTCTGTCAGGTTCAATCTGGGTCTAACGCTCAGATCACAGCCTCGGTGGCCAATGTCTTTACCTATTAAGCACCCTGCTTGCTCCAAATAATTTTAACAACATATACATTCATAAAAAGAACAAGGAAATCTGAGTTAACTCTTCTTCAAAGAGTAGGGAAAAAAAATCCCATTTTTATTACTTAGAAAATATTTAAAAATTTTTCATAGTTGGGCTTCCAGCATATTTCCCAAATTGCGTATTAAGAAAAAGCAAAATATTCAAATGCCATTTTGGAAAGCTTTCTAATTTGCATAAGAAGTTGGGTCATGATGGAGTGAGGTTGTTTGATGTTGCAGGAGATCTACGTGGACACTCAGTTTACAAATGAGTTCGGTTAACCAGCTAGCAGAAGTCCTATGTTTCTGTGAAGAGTGTGTCCTAACTCATCATTTCTTGAGAATCACCAGTACATTATTATCTGAAATGTATTTAGGTGTTTTAAATCAATGAAAAGGTTGGTGGATCCCACATCCTTAAGACTTAGCCCACACATTTTCCCCCCCTTAAGTTTGACTTCACTTATCTAGTCATTTCTTTTAGTATATTTCAAATAATTCCTCTTCCTCATTAGCAAGTGTGTCTGAAGGTGTCTGGCATATCCAGCTGTTTGCTGCCTTATGTTCATGTCTGTAATATTTCCTCTTAGGTTATTGTCCCATTTCTGGCCATTACTGTCCACTTAGTCATGAATTGTATGGAATTAATATTTTTTTTTACACAGAGGTGAAACTACTCCCCAAGTTATGTGCGAGTCATTTGATGTTAATTTTTCTATTTTAGCTCCTTAGGATCTTAGATTCTTCAGATGCACTTATATCTGAATTATAATGCTTCGCAGCTAAGGTCTCTCTGTACAGACTCTATGGGCGGTCAGTGGGCTCTCTTAGTACAGCTGGGTACCAGGAAATTGTGTTCTTTTTTCTCTCTCTTGGCATCTGAAGGCAGCAAAAGGATCCCAATAGAAATTAGTAGCCAGCTAGAAGCTACTTTAAATTTTTTTTCTTATTTTGTGTGTATGAGTGTTTTGCCTACATGTCTGTATGTGCACCATGTATATTCCTGGTACCCACAGAGGCAAAAATAGGATGTTGGGACCCCCTGGAATTGAGGTTACATAGGATTGTAAAGCTGCCACATGGGTGCTGGGAACTGAACTTGTGTCCTCTGCAAGAACAGCAAGCAACTTAACTGCTGCCCCATCCCTCCAGCTTCGCAGAATTTACTTTTTACCAGTCATTATAGAAAAGGGGCGGAGTCACACATGTCAGAAACACTGTCCTTAGGTAGCTCTCAAAGTGATGGTTTGTACCCAGTACTTCTTGTGCTTCACCTGTCATCAGTCGCTAAGGGGGAAAGGCAGAAGCCTTAAAACACAAAAAGGCAGCCAGCTTAAAATTCCTTAAAACTATGGGTTATCCAAAGATAGCCAAGGATAGGATGGAATAGAATAGAAATGATGGGTTGGATGATCTCAAGCAGTTAAAAGCAGCCAGGAGGCTCCTCATGCCCATTAGCCAGTAAGCACTGCTTTTGGGCATCTTATTTTACTGACAGCTTTGGCAAAGTTAATTTTCAGTTGTAGATGTCACAGTTTGGCGACGGGGGCAATAAAGAGACATTGAAAAAATAAAATGGAAGTGTCAGGACTTCTAAATCATTTCGTTGCATTGGCTTTTTAAGCCCATCATTTGCTTTCCCAAATTAGGGTACACCTGAGAAGAGGTTTCTAGGGTGAGACTTCTGTGTCTTTCTTTCCTGATGTGATACCAATTTGCAGGCATCCCTTTGTTTTACTCCAGGTCAGTGTACGTAGTAGTGTGTCAGTAGTGTCAAGGAGCAGTCCTTCTTAATAGTTAGCTGGACCGTGCTAGCCTAGCTGCTACCCTGAGGTGGGTCATATGTAAATTTTTACTGTTTTTTTTTTAAAAAGGCTAAATACATTTACATAACATGCAATGTTTGTGTTCGTGTCTAAATTAGATCCTGACTCAGGGTTGCCCTCTTTTCCTTCCTCTCTGTTCCCAGGTGGCTGCAACACACCAAACTTTGAGATTTCAGACTCCCAGCGCTCATCTTCCAAATGATCCATCCCAGGAAGGTGATTTTCATGTAATAATTTTCTGTGAGGAGTTTTAACCTCTTTTGGCGCATTTCTATTATTTCTTTGTCCTTACTGGTGGTTACACCAGCTCCCAGCTTAATATCATTTGCACATTTCATTAATATGTGGCTTACTCCCTCTTCGAGATCCTTAATAAAGACGTTAAATTAGATTGTATCTGACATTGACCCC